>NC_142670.1:30519981-30689981 GCF_964200805.1 Pocillopora damicornis | reverse complement strand
TTCTGTGGAAGACCAGACCAGATGATAGCACTAAGGTCTAATGGACTTTAGAATCAAGCACTTCTTGGTCAAACTGTTGATTGGCGATTAGTCTAGCAATCAAACATGCAACGCCTTTAACTTGTTCAAATTCACACTCTTTTCTGGAGTATTGAGTAAAGTGTACATCTCTTTCTTTCTTGTGAGTGGCTAACACTCAGAACATCAGCATTGGAAACACTTCACAAAGGCCAATTTACATTATCAACTCAGTTGTGAAAACTAAATGATCTTGTATGTCTCATTCCTTAGCTGAATATACTGGAAATGCATCAAGTTGTTTATAACAGAAATTCAAGTTAAATATCGTTTTTTTGTGTGTGTGTATTTTGTGCTGTTTTAAGCTTTAATAGGAGAAAGCTGTCTAAAATGTTTTAATGTACTCATTACTATAACCCATTATCTAAGTTACTTGCTACACTATTTTCATAGAAAAAAAACCCTGGGGGGTGAAATTACTCCTTTTCAAAATGATCTTTTGTGGGTAGTTTGTCCAGCTCAATAAACTTCTATTTAACCCTTTAACCTTTCAGACTGATTATCATCTAATTTCTCCATACATTATCACTGCTGAATCAAACACTGAAGTCATGAGAATAAAGAAAATGATCACTGCTTTAAGAAGCTCTTGACTGGTAGACAATGATCCTCCTGGCCAGTGCCAAAGGAACTGTACATGGAACAGTATGGAGAATACATTAACTCTTCACACCCTAACATCAGTATCCATTTTCTCCTCACTCTTCTCTATACATTTCCTCTGGTCTGGACAAGGAGAATTTGTTCAACAATCAAAGCATCATAGGTTGGGGATCATTTTCTTTATTCTCACAATATCAATGAATGGTTCAGCAGTAATTATTGTAAGGAGAATTTGGATGCAGGTCACTCTTAGGATTTAAAGGGTTAACTGGTGTTAGGGACTAAAATGGTTAACTGTTATTTAAGTTGAAGTAAAAGCACTTAGGCATAGTGAGGTTTTACATTTCTGATCAAGTGTTCTGATCAAGTGTTCCGATCTTCTTGCAATTTAGGATTCTAAACAAAGGTCAGATGCAAGTTCAGCACCAATTGCCCAACTCCTTTCATTTCCCGATCGTTATAATGAACATTTAAACTCTGGATCTCATCTGGGGTATTCCCGAGGGGGTCCTGTGCCGCCACCGCAAGATGACATGAAGCATGTTCTACAACGTGGGCCTGGCTCACGACCTGCGGGTATCTTTCATCCTGCTCATCATCATCATCCATACACTAATGCCCCGCAGTATCAATACACTATGTACCCTGGAGTCAAAGGACCGGACAGTAGAAGATATCATTATGATCCTCCTTTGTGGTGAGTGAATCAATTAACAATGAGAATTCATTTTTTGGTGCATCAGATGATGTCAAAACGTGGTAAGAACTAAACAGAGGCAGTCAAGGTGCAGCCAAGTTTGTTCCTGATGGTCTTAGTAAGCATCATGTAAGTGGCTTTTAAGCAACAGTTGACAGAGTAGCACCCTAGAGCTTCATGCTGAAATTCGCCAAAATGAAATGTTGATCAAAATGGGATTTCCCTTGTATTTAATCCCATCTTTTTTGTTGAATACGCTGTTTTCAGTCCCTTGACTCAAATTTACCCTGAAAAATGTCGAAGGGAAAACATGAAAGTGTCAGAACATAGCTGACTGACACTTCCCAATCTGAAATGCATTCGGCTAAACTTTCCAAACTAACCACTGTCATCAAAAAGCTCCTATAGAAAATGACTGAATGGGAGTAGTTATGATTAGTTTCAGTTTGATCAGTTCTTGAATAGCTTACTAATCTGTTAAGACTTTATCTTCCATTTCTGTCCTTATAGGCAACCCCACTCACCCATAATCGGCCAGCCACCATCTCAGTATCCAAACTACCCAAGCCAAGTTGGACCAACATCAGCTGGCATTTCAAGACTCTCTCACCCAACTATAACAGCGGACCCCCGTGGGGTCTGCTGTCCACCGCCTCCTCCAAACCAAACAGTTATAAGTCGCACCCCATCAACTTGTGGAACTGGAAGGTGATGTTCTTAGACAGCATTGTTCCTTTTGTCCCTAAAGAGTACCTAGCATATAATTTCTCCTCACATAGTCACTGTGTAAAGAGCTGATAAGTTTCTAAGGGGCTTTATTGTTTCTAGGGTTTCCCAATATGGGAACCCACTAGAGTCAGTATTTGTTAGAAACTTACTAAGAGCTGAAATGGGAGCCTTTTCTTTCTTGCCTGCATTGTCATCCAAATTAACCCAAGCACGTACTTTCTCCTTACAATATTACACTTGAATTGAGCATCAAAGTTTCAAGAATAAAGGAAATGATCGTATGACTCAAGAAGCTTCTATTCTCCTGTAATGTAGAAAACAGTATGGAGAACTTAGGGTTCAAAGGTCAATGAATGACCTTAAATTTATAGTATGTATTTCTATGGCTGAAAACTTACAATATGTAAAAACTTACAATATGTAAAACAGAGACCAACAAAGACTTTGAAATACAAGTATATTTTGTACTGCAGCACCCCCTAATTCAGATTGATGATCGCAAAACTACTTGTTGACTGATTTGATACCAGGGGAGAAGTTAGGAGAGGGGTTTGTAATGGTGGGGGGGAGGGGGGGGGGAAATGTGAGGGGTTTACCATAATGGCAGGGGGATGGGAGAGGGATTTGATATATTAGGAGGGAGATAGAAGAGGAGTTTATTGTAGTGGAAGGAGAGAGGGGTTTATTATAGCAAAAGTATTAGAGGGGTTTGTTATTGTGGTGGTGGGGAGGGGGGTAGAAGAGATGTTTATTATGGGAGGGGGTAGGGAGGGGATTTATTGTCAGAAGTGTCAGGTGGATGGTATATGGGAAAGGAGGCAAAATGGAGTAGGGGCTTATGAGAGTGATCTCAGTGATAAACATGTAATTTCTCCCTGTAATATTCATACATAATCCTGCACATAAGAATAATAGTGAAAATGAGAAAACTCAAACTTATCAGGTATAAGTTCTTTTCTTGATCTTGCACCAAATTCTTGTAAATAATTTACAAGGAGATATGTTGCAGCAAGAGGGGAGAATCAACAATCAGATCTGTAGAGTTGAAGGGTTAATTGATTGGATACCTTTCTTACACCCTGCATGCCAAACTTCCTTGTCTTTTAGACAGATATCCTGATTTATCTCCTTTTCATGCCCTAAACTGGTATCATTATCCTATTTCAGTTTGTTATCGTCACAGAGCATTCCAGTAATGCCCGATCACCCACGAATGGATACATCAGTAAGTGGAAATAACGGACTACCCAAGGGCCACGTCAAGAAACCTCTTAATGCGTTCATGTTGTATATGAAGGATATGCGCTCAAAAGTCGTATCAGAGTGCACGCTGAAAGAAAGCGCGGCAATCAACCAGATACTTGGAAAAAGGGTAATGCCAAATTACAGATTACTGTAGGACATGGTGTTTTCGTACTTCCAAAACAGTGTTCACCATTCAATAGCTGCATGCCTGAACCTTGGTGCGTCAAGGTTATAACAGACTTTTGCCTAGTACTATATGTTTCAGTCTTTGCCTGGTCAGTTGTTACCAAATGTTTCAACAATCATTCACTTGGATGTTGGAGGCATTTAGTAACAATTCTGTTGATTGTCAACGATGAAAAATGCCTCGTGTTCTGCAGTAGTTTTTAATTTCATTACCAAAAAACATAAAGCACCCTTAAAAAAATTGAATCTGTTTAAAAAGAGCAAAAGTTGTAATAACCCAGTATGACCAAAGGATGGCTTGCTGCTCATTTTTATTTTTTCTTATTCAATTAATTTGTTAAAATTTTTCATTCTTTTCTTTGATTTAACCTTTGTAGTTTGAAAAAATTTTAGAGTTTATGTCTAGAGTTTTATGTTCAAGGGCTTAACCCTTTAACGCCCAAGATCTCATTAGTAATTCTCCTTACTGTCTGCCATACAGTTCTTGTGATGTTAGTTTGGATAATTTGGTATTGGATCAACTTATAATCCCCTAAGTGATATTTTTCTTCATTCTCATCACTTTTCTGTTTGATATTGTATTGATATTGTAAGGAGAAATTCTGTCTTGGTCTCTCATGGGAGTTAAAGGCCTAAATATGCTTTAGGCCTGACTCTGTGTCATTTTACGGGCTCAGGCCAGATGACTTTGAAAACATATTTTTGCCCAAGAACAAAAACTGTATCGTCAACTATTATTACCTTGGAGAGCATCAAGAAAATGAGGAGTGAAAAAGGAAAAATTCTCAGTCTTAAACTTTTTCTCCTTCCTTTCCTTATCCAAATTTGTACTGATGTACATGTTTTCCCATGGAAACCACCAACCACATTATGAGCAAGGCCACCTTTTAGGGTAGGGGAAGGCACAGGCAACCATATACCAATAGTCTGTTGTGGAGAAATATTTCTGACAACACTTATCTTCTAAGATTTTTGTATATCTTTCAAATATGAATTTTTAAACACCCAACTCCCTTCAGAGCTTTTCAGTTTTAAATATAAGTCAATACATTAAATACCTTAAATGATGAAAAGTGAAAAACAGTCTAAAAATATAACTTAATAGTGTAACTTAAAGAAGATTTAAATGATTTTTATTGTAAATGTAAAAGAAAATTTAATAGTTTGTAGTGATTAAGCCATCTGCCCTGGCCAAAGAACTGAGGGCAAATTTGTTTAGCAGACAGACATTCCATCCAATCTCCTATCTTTTGGAAGTTTTAAGGGCACAGTAAAGTTGCAATTAATTCAAAGTTTATCTTAATTAAGATGTGTATTCACTTGTAATCTTGCGCATTTGTGGGAAACATAGTGTAAGCTGTAAGTGCATTTGACTCAGAACCCTAAGGGCATAGTTCAAATGCTTTCCAGCTTACTGTGATTTGTTCGCAATCAAGAAACACACATCTCATAATTCAAGCTCCGATAATTTTATGTTCAATTTATTCTTTTATTTCTTCTCCTTTAGTGGCATGCTCTTGATAGACAAGAACAAGCCAAGTATTATGAAATGGCGAGAAAAGAACGAGCATTACACATGCAATTATACCCTGGCTGGAGTGCAAGGGACAACTATGCGCAACAAGGGAAAAAGAAGAAGAGAAAAAGAGATAAATCGCAAGGTAACTGAACTGCTCAACTCTGGCAGGTGTCAAGCTGCTACCAGTTTGGCCTCCATGGCAATTAGGAATTTAATCTGATGACTTGTCCCTTTCACTCCCAAGATTTCATTAGTTATACTCTCCTGCTCTCTGCCAAACAATTCTTAAGTTGTGGGTTTGGAGAATTTGGATTGACTAATAATCCCCTAATTTATATTTTTCTTTTATTCTCATCATTTGTCTGTGTGATATTGTGAGGAGAAATTCTGTCTTGGTTACTTCTGTGAGTTAAAGGGTAAATTTGATATGGTCTGAAGTCAGAGTGAGTTAGACTTCCTTTCTAAGCTACTATTTTGTTTATCATTTCTTCTGTGAAACTTTGCCTTTTTCACTTTGGTTATACGAGTATAAACCTGGATTTTTCAAGTGAATTTCCAAGAATAAATGCAAGTGGCCTTGCTACTTCAAAGACAAAATGTTTAGACTGCAATTTAGAATGTCATGTTTGCACAATGTGCTGTTTTCTTTCTAGCCACTCAATTTTTATTGTGACAGCCATAAAAAAGTCAAACGAGAGTTTTGGTGAGGGAAGGTGCCAATTGTTAAGTATAAACATTCAACATAAGAATAAAAATATAATGAAATATTTTATTTTCATTTTTTTTTTTTTAGCAGAAATTACAAATCCGAAAAAATGTCGAGCAAGATATGGTCTTGACAGACAACATGAGTGGTGTAAACCATGCAGGTATGTTATGTTGAAACTTCTTGGTAATTCCATGTTGGTCTTTGTAAATGCCATCATCACTTGTTAGTAATTGAATTGAACACTTGCTACGGCACTTTCTTACATGGCTTTTATAAGGTGACACTTCAAGTAGAATTCCTCCTCACTTTTAGCAGTGGTGGCAGGGCAGGGGGGCTTTTTGGGCTCGGGGTCAGGAGGTCTGGGTCTAAGACCTGGTTGGGTAAAGCTTAGAAAATTTCATCCTTGTATGTTGTTGCTGTTGTTATAGTCGAGGATACAGTGATTTGTATAGTTTTATGATGCAAATGTTACTATGGTAGATTCTCTAGTAAATTCTATTAAAAAAGTATTTACAAATAGTTAAAGAATAGTTAAGCTTGGTTAAATATATGTATAAGAATCATAATAGAATTTTTAGTCAAAGGGGCTTGGCTTGTTAATCACCGCTTGGTTAGTTCAGGTTGTAGAGCAGGGACTGCCATGGGGAAGGTCTTAAAACAATTTTAGAGAATGTGCTGTCTTTCCAATAAAATTAGTTAGAAGTCCTAATTGATTAAAGTTCTCTTATTTTCCAATAAGGACAATAAGCCCTGTATCATATCATCTCTGTACTGGTAAGCAGGGAATGTTCAAGAACCCATGCACATCTTGTAAAGAGTATGGAAGGTAGTTCCTACTTTCGTGGTTTGGCCTTGTTTCCAAAATTTCCAACATTGGGGGCATCTGCAAATTTCTATTAAAGTTGAAAACTTAATGTCCATGCAAAGTGCCAGGTAGCACATCAGAGTGTAGTAGTATGGATAATGTGCTTTTTAAAAATGTCACATCATCATCAATAACCACAAGCTCCTTTGTTTCAGGCGGAAAAAGAAGTGTGTCAGATTCTTGGCTGGTGGGGCAGGTTCACAAGACTTATCGCCCAGCAGCAATGCGACAACTGTAGAAAGTGAAAATATTGATTCAAACATTGAAAGCAATAGTACGGCAATGATTACAACGACAACAAACTCTACGACACCAACTTCATAGCATTATGGATCTTTATTAATTATTATTATTATTGTAGAGTTGAAATTTTAATATCCCAGAGCCTATTTTAGTAGAAAATCAGTTCTGCAGATGTTTTATAGTTGCTGAAAATGCTTAAGCATCCTTTCTTAAGCCCCAATGCAGATTAATGGGACCTTCTGTAACATATTTTGAGATTTATGAACAAATAATTACTGGTAAGTAAAATTTAACTGACACTTTGGGCTTTATTTTCTGGATATTTTGACAGGTTGTAACCTATTCCTTCATTTTAGGTTTAAAAGTAAATTTAAATATGAGGTATGAGATGATACATACTTTGAAACACTCCGTGAAAGCGGAAATTTCCCAAAATCTCTGTTGATTTGAATGGGATGGAAAAGAGAAATCATATGTGAGATGCATGGCAATCATTTTTTATCCATTACAGAATTACAAGATTTTCAATGTGAAACTCTATTTGTTTGGTTGTGTTCACAACTGTTGTTGCAAACTGTATGTATCATAACCAGATGTAATTTCACAGCATTTCTAAGTTATTGAGCAAGAGGTAGTGCCTGTTTTTAACAGCAAGGAACAATCTCTCTCTGTCATTGTCATTCAAGCCAACAAGATGGTCAAAATTTCTGCTCCCAGAGAACTGATCCCATTTTAATCCTTAAGTCCTTGAGCTATACATTTATTAAGTTAATATTGATAGGATTTTTTCTTAATCCAAATTGAAATTAAAAGAAAGAGTTTTAACTCCTCTTTATAGTTGTTTTATGGTTATTAAGTAATAAGATTTTCATTTGGAAGCAAAAAATGATATAAGTAATTTAAAATTCCTCTGGTTTATCTAATCCAATTGAAGATTATTTCAATTTTTGATAATAAAACCAGATGTCAAATATAGTGGACCATTTATTTTGCTGCTTTGTTCATAGAACCAGGCCATTTTCAATATATTAAAATTCTAACATGGCTCTGAGGCTAGAGGGGAATAAAACAAAATAAATTAATTATTCATCCCTCAACCTCAGTGTGATTTCCTATGTTTTATTCCAGCAAGCCATGGAGCCAAGTTTGAATTTTAACATATCGAAAATGGCCTATGATTCACAACATGGTTTGTTCATGAATATAATTACTGAAGTACCTCAACTTAACACGTACTGTATGTATCCTTGCCACATATGTATAACTTGTGTATAGATCTTCTAAAGATATGTAATATAGGCTATTACCAGTTCGGTCTTCTATGTGTAAATCTTTCTTATTAAACTGTAGGCAAAACATGACCCTTGCATAAGTATGCATTGACTTTGTGACCTGTATGTCCCCCTTATTTTATTAGTAAGGTATATTTTCAAGTATAATTGAGCTCTGAGGTCCAGTTGTGTAAAGGGTGGAAAATGCCATTCAACAGATAGATATCTCTCCGGCATACTGTGGTTTCCATTGGATAGAGATTTATCCATTGGATAATAATATTCATTGTTTTGAATAAGCGGGGCTGGGAAGTTCGGAAAATTAGTGAAAGATTTGAAAGAAAGTATAAACCACATAAGTGAATGGTGCTTTTCGCATGCACTGATAAGCTAGTTTGGAAGTGAATGACAGACTAAAATTCACCAAGCAGCCAATAAGACAAAGTTACATGTTAATAGTTAAATTTTAGACCATTTTTTGATATTATGAAAGCATGAAAAATTTTTTGGTAAATGTGTGGTATTTACTAAAACAATTACTCACCTTGGTGTTGGTGAAAGTGGTGGATATTTACCTCCTCTTTAGTAAATAATTGTTAGCTATATTTCTGTTGTCAGTTGACAGGTTACCGGTATACTGTCACTTTATGATTGTAAGCCAAGTCTTAGCAAAGATGTTTACTGACTGCAGTACAGCCTGTATTAAGTAGCACCATGCTAAGCAGTCACCCTGTATTAAGCAGTCAGTTTTCAAAGTCCTGTCCCCTTAACTATCGTAATTTTCACCTCTACGAAGTGGTCATGGTCATCTTAAACACAATCCCAACAGCCTGTTTGTAGTGTCCTTTGCATGTTTTGAATGGTCACTTGGAGTGAAATTACTCAAAACCTAAGAGTTGTATTTCCTTAAAAATCTAATCCATGTTTATCTCCCAAACTCGTGTTTGTGGTATTTTTGCCCAAGTTTTGTACATTACGTGGTCAATTATGGTGTTAAATTGTTTATTTGTTTATTTATTTTTTTAATGATACCCTTATTCTGTGGAACCTCTATTATTGGTAAGCAGTCACCCTGCAATTTCTCATAGGTGGCTGCTTAATACAGGTCTGACTGTATAAGAACTGGGAAACATCAGTTAGCTATCGAGCAACCATCAGTGAACAGAAGATCAAATATTTATAAATTGTCAACCAAATATTAAGTCAGTTAACTTTTGGTGGACTTTTCCATCAGTTGTTGAATGATATAGCAACCAAGGCTATGTGTAGCTTATACACATGATCAGATGCTAATAACCATAGGCCTACTCTGATAAGAAGAGCCCTAGCATTAATAGGAAATTAGAACATGGTGATCAAATATTCTCTTCTTGCAGTGACTGTGGAAACTTTACCTATTACGTCTTACAATCCTAAGAGGTCTGATAGAATTTTGGTATCAATTTGATTGTTTACCATTTTCATAACCAGAGATTTTTTTATTTACTTTGATTTTTACAAACTTTCAAACAAAAACTTATTTGACCATAAACATTGTTCCCTAGCAAACAGATCTTTAAGCTTACTCTGAATTAGCCTCAAGAGAGCAGCCTGGAAGAAAATTAGAGTATACCATTAAAGATTGCACTTAATATGCACAGAAATCTTGCATCGCCACATCAACTCTCAATTACTTTGAGGGCTTTTTCATACAGAGCCATGTTCACTTCAACATTTGCAATTCAGTGGGTTTTGTTTGTTGATTGTGCGATTGATGTGATGTTAAAACAGAACTTGAGGTCAATAGCGATCATTAGTGTGGAGATAAAGTTGTTTTGCGGATCAGCTTACTGCAGCTTTTAAGACCAAATTGTCATATTTGTTTCAGTGAGACAAAGCAATAAGCACTACTAAAAGTCAACTTCAAATTCTCAGAAGAGATCATTGGTCACAGCAAATTTGATCTTTTAAATTTTTGGCAGACTGAGTGGATAATCCCAGAAACGATTAAGATTGTGCCACCGCCCAACCAGAAGTTGATAATCTGGCATTCTTAAACCTAAGAGACTTGATTAATCCTTTCTGTCTTATATTCCGTGGTGAGAGAACTTCAAGATCCTAATTTTTTTTGTCAGGGATGCTGATCAGCATACTACAGATAAAAAACAGTCATTGGAACACAGCAATCACAGCATTGATCTTTTTTCAAGTAATGTGTAACTCAGACCCTTTGGAATGAATTCCCAGGGAAGAAGACAGCTGTGAATACTTTGAACTTTTTGAGATTTCAAGACAAATCCCTTTAAACCATGAAATTTTGAGACAGTACTTCCCATTACTTAGAACAGATTTCCTGTTGCTAGACAATCAAATTTACTATTTTTAGATAGAACATAATGCTATGGAGAAATGTAAATATTTTATTGTACATGAATATAATTTTATAGGAAAAATATAAAAGGCAAAAACTGGTTTAGTAAATATTTGTGGTATATGTTGACTTTCAATTGCTTCATCTCACATCTGGCTTTAGTTCAGTGAATCAAATACCCAAACAGGAATCTATCACTGGGTTCTGTAACCTGTGAGCAGCTCTCCCTTCTCTTCCTCCTCCTCATGGAGAAAATACAGAAAGATACTTGAATACGTCAAATACTTTGCAAGAGTAAGCAATGGCCACTTCGTCTGTCCCTTGTTTCTTTTTTTGGGGGGGGGAGGGGTGGGGGGGAAAGGGAGGGTAGGGAAGGGAGTGGTAAGATGTCATGACCATGCCATCCCCTCTGCCCTCTAATCTCTGTTTCCGTCCTGTTGTTCTCAACCAATAATTCGGCTGCTCATCTCACCCATTCATTCATAACAAAAATTTCCCATTTCTTCATGAATCCATCCCACTTCTGGATTTTTCCATTTTCCCATTTTCCCTGTCACCATTTCCTCGTCTCCCTATTTTTCTTTTTCTCGGTTTCTTAGTTTCTCCGTTTCCCCTTTCCCATAATTTCCATCACCTTGTTATCCCGTTCCTCTCTTCTCTTCTTTCCATTTTCCATTTTACCATTTCCTGTGTAAACGTTTTGCAAGACTCCGTCCCTTTTCTTCTTTCACCACAAAATTTCTATGTCCCAATGTCACTGTTTATCCATTTCTTTACTTTCCCTTTTCACCGCTCATTCCTGCGTACTTCGCGCCCGGGCCAGTGGCGGAATGGAAAAGCGAGGGAGGATTGGGACCTCCGCGTTCTGACGCAAATCTCCCTCGTTTTCTCTCTTTTTTCGAACTCTTCCGCAACTATCTCACCGTTTTCAATCACGCTTCGTTTTGCATGGTAAACGCCTGGAACAGGCTTATACATATCAATAGGAGAAATAAGGGAAACAAGTGATCACGTGACCAAGTGCCTGGCATTGCTAAACATGGCAAAAAAACAGACTTTTTATTTTTTTCAAAGTTTCTTTTTCTCTGTCTTCTTCCTGTCCTTCTTGTTCCTTTTTTAATACCAGTGTTGCTAAAAAAAAAATGATGCCTCGAGATTATGAAAAAAACAATTCCAGTTCTGATCATTACGCACAGAATGCTGAAGTTAAGGATGATTTGGTCCGCTAGTCATTCAACTCGTTTGTTATATCCTAAAGTAGGGGCATGACGAAAGCGCTTGTTAACCTCACTGTCAGTCAACACGGCAGATATTTACCTTCTCTCCAGTGAGAAATTGCACAACGAAAGTCTCTGCGCAACTATGAAAACTTGGCCTGAACAGTGTCAAAATTACCCGCAAAAAACTAAATATGACCAGAATTTCCTTAAAAGGAAGAATGATTGTAAACTTTGAAGGGACTCAAAACATCGAAAACATCATCAATTAATAATAATTTTTCGCAAGTCTGAATTTGGTCTTTCGTCTTCCTGGAGCTATTCGGCAACATGACGTCTATAACTGCTCAGAAAAGCAGAATGAACTAGAATTCTTCACATTGTTAGTTGCATACTTTCTTGAGAATAAAATGCGTATTGGATTATGAGAATTAAACTTCAGATCAGGACACCCACTTTATTCACATTGAAGCCAATCCTATACTCCTAATTCCAAAATGGCGGCGGCCGATGAGAGTCTGGATCGAATAGCATGAAAACGAGGCATCGAGGGCCAAGTCTCGTGTTTACGTATGTAAATTAATGGCAAAGAAAGAGCGCATCATGCCGCAAAATTGCTGTGTCCCTGGCTGCACTAAGAAAGTTTACGAAGAAGATGGTATTAAGATCTCTTACCACAAGTTTCCTGAAAATAGAGATTTATTTATGAAGTGGATCGTTGCCATTCGAAGAGATGAGGGTAAAGATTTCAAGGTGACAGAACACACGAGAGTTTGCTCGCGACATTTCAAATCGTCAGATTATCTACCGTCACTCACAGGCCGTAAAAAGAGTTTGAAATCCATGGCAGTCCCATCTTTGTTTCCTTGGAAGCAGGGTTCGCCGATCAAGCGAAAATCACCGAGGAAAAGAACTCTGATTTTGAAAAAAACCGCGACAAAATCACAGGAGACGACAATTGCGCCAGCACGAGTCGACAACTGTTCCACGTGCGATCTAGTGACATTTCAAGAATCTCGCGCTTCCTCCCCGTCAACACTAGCAGATTCGGCAAGCACCACAGTAGAAGAACCAGCTGAGGATCTGGAAGCTCTTATTTGCGAACTTAAACTTGAAAATGAACGGCTTGTCGGGGAAATCCGTAAAATCACTATTTCAAATAACAATTTCCAGTCGGAAGTAGAGGAACTTAAACGCCGGAACGATTCCTTGCAGTCAAGAGTGTTCTGCATTGAGAAATTTTTGCCCTCGGAGAAGGATGTCGCTTTTTATACGGGGTTCCCAAACAAAAATGTCTTAGAAAGTGTTTTCGCGTTTTTAGATCCTGGTAAGAAAGGGGAAAATATAAATTACTGGCACTCGGATTCACCATGTGATGTCCCCTCCCCACCCTGTCAGAGGGATGAGGAAGATATTCCCAAGCAGGGTAGGCCACGCCAATTGAGCCCAAAGGAAGAATTCTTTTTGACCCTTTGCAGACTAAGGCAGGGGTTCAAGGAGGAGCATTTAAGCCACTTGTATGGAGTCTCACAGACAACAGTAAGCAGAATAATAATTTCATGGATAAATTTTATGTTCTTAAAATTCAGTGTAATTCCAGTGTGGCCATCAAGAGCAAAAGTGGATTTGTGCATGCCTGCTGACTTTAAAGACAAATACCCCTCAACTAGGGTCGTTATTGACTGTACTGAGGTACGATGCCAGATGCCCAAGAGTCTACGCCTTAACAGTGAACTTTTTAGTTCTTACAAAAACCACACAACTCTTAAAGGTTTGATTGGCATCTCACCAGGAGGTGCTATTACCTTCATCAGCCAGCTATACACTGGTCATATTTCTGACAGGGAAATTGTTACAAGATCAGGATTTCTGAATCTGCCTTTTAATAGGGGAGATTCTGTCATGGCCGATAAAGGCTTTACTATTCAGGACCTTCTACCCCTTGGAGTGTCCCTAAATATTCCACCTTTTTTGGGAAGCAAGGGTCAAATGAGCGCAGCAGAAGTTGTTGAGACACAGTCGATCGCTTCTGTTCGGATTCATGTTGAAAGGGCAATAAATAAAATTAAAAATTTTCATATATGGGATAGTGTAGTACCGTTCACCCTGTTTGGGGTTGTAAACCAAATGTGGGCGGTATGTGCCATGCTATGCAATTTTCAGAACAGTATCATAAGTGCATAACTTGTTTTGATAGCAAAATATTTATGTTTGAGGGAAAACTGAAAAAGGCCCTGGTGTTGAAATCTCTTGGCAAATGATTTTTTTAATTCAATTCTTATCCTTTTAGTTTTTATTTTGTATGTAAAATTTTCAAGAAGTAAGTTGTAAAATAACTTTTTGGGCTAATTAACAGCACGATGTTTGTTGAAATTGTGCATTGCCACGTGATGTAGACACCGTAGAGACTTGCGCTATGATTACAAAATTGCAATCCAATATATAGTAATTTTGCAAATATTTTTCTATTCAATAGTCTCAACTGACACTGAAATATTTGCCAGTATTTTTTATTATTACAATAAATTATGATAAAAGGCCAGTTGTCTTTGTCAGGGTATTTGGTTTCTATAAAAAAAAAAAAGAAAAAGAAAAAAACTACAGTTGGCTCCTGATTACTTGAACCCTCAGGGAAATAGCAATGATTTGAGTTATCGAGGGTAAAAATCATATAGAAAATGACCTGAAGGAAAATGTAAATTACTTCGAGTTAGCGGTAAGTTAGAGAGGGTTCGTCAATTATCTGAGTCAAATGTAGTCTTGATTTCTTTACACATTTATGATCACGACTAACTTCATATGAATAGATCATGAGTATTCATTAGACAATAAAATTTGTAACATACTGCTTTGTATTTTTTGGCTATGTTTTACAGAGCAGCAACTGGAAGAAAGTGCTTGAAATAATAGTCACATAGTTTTCCACATAAGTTGTTCCAGTGGTCCTGATCAAACTTGATCCTCTCCACACTTAGTCCTTTACTAGTGTAAACAAGAAAGTCACACCATGGTACCCCTGATAGGCCCATAAGTCCTTGCACCTGATCGTAGTAAACATGGCTTCTTTTTAAAGATGGCTTCCCATTTTTGTTTTCCATAAAGAAGCCAGGGTCATCACAAGCCTCGAGGGGAGTCACATGGAATTTCGACGATGGGCATTTTACCTCACCAAGCCCAAACCTGTCTTTGCAGCTCAAGTCAATGATTTTGGCATCTGGGGAAAATCCTAAAATTGGAACCTTCGGAGAAACAAACAGTCCACTCTTTAACACTTTTACAGGTTTTCCCATTTTCCTCATATGTTTCTCATATTCCTTCAGTGCCACCGGCTCATACTTTTTGCCATGTTCTACAGCAGCTGAAGAAAATGTCTTCTGTGCTAAAAGATCTTCCACAAATTTGGTGTGGTTCCTCTGTCTTCGAGAAATTTTTCCAAAATTAGAGGCAGTGAATCTCAATTTTCTTTCTCGCATCCATTCCTCACAACTTGCTTGCTCTCTGGTTTTCTCTTCCATTTTGTTTGCCTCTATAACACCAACAGTCAAGCTCTTCAGCAGTTCCATTTCTTTAACAGTGAGGTTGTCAGGGGTCTGAAATGATCCGCAGAAATCATCCAATGGGAACGAAGGGTAGGCCGGGAATTCATTTGCTGTGCAGTGTTCTGTACAGTCAAATCCATCAAACAAGGTTACAAATGTGAAGTTCGATTCAGTAAAGGAAAGCTGATACGATCCAAATGACCCAACTGGGCATTGCCCAAAACGAGTGTCAACAACAGGTGATCTATCAATACTCGAGGGATCAACCACTTGAGTTATGCCAAGCGTTGAGCTATGCTGCTCAAGAGAATGTAGTAATTGTTCAAGCTTCCTCTTCTGACCACTTTCTCCCTTTCTTGCTTCTGTCAGAAGACAAGTTACTCCTGTTTTTTTGACACGTTCAGCATTATTTGCAGGATTTGAAACAACCACATCCATGACAGGCTGGGAGCGGATACCTTCTAGTCTTGATTTGTGCCAATTTTGCAAAGCTGATGTGCATGCACTGGTTGGATTTTCATCCTCCTCATCCTTCAAATCTCGCACATCTTTGCAATTATAAATAGTGTATTTGCAAACTTTTATCATTAAAGCCAGAATGTGATTGCAAAAACCAGATTTACCTGCAGCACAACTTGGCCCACAGTAGGCATACTCCACATTTCCTGTCACCATACAGAGTGCTAGTTTTAAGTTGTGCGGTGCTTCATTGACCTTGAAACTATGAAAACACTTAGCACGGAAGTAAAAATACCTCTGATCAGAGTGCGTTTGTATTTCATGCAAATACTCATCAGCCAGAAACTGCTTGGCTTTTTGTAATCCTGTGGGCAGCGAATGATGCTCACCATGTCGATGCTTTTTTCCAGAATCACTTATATGTTTCTCTAATTCTGCACGAGTAAACATCGGGCCTTTGGCAAGGGATGTACCCCATCCGTTCGCAGGAAAAGCGATGTTCTTTGTGTTGTCCGGGTCCGGCGGAGTCGACAAGTCGGAATCGGCGGATTCGGCTCTTTGGTCCTCAGTACAGACTCTGTTACGATTCTGTTTACGCCTTGTGTAGATAAAGCTTTCATCCGGATCCACAAGGAGATGAGCAACATTTGCTTGGAGGTAGTCGTTGACTCTGTAAAGGAATGAATCCAGTAAGATTCAAGGCCATAGCAACCACAGCAATGATTTGAAGTCAACATAAACACATATCTTACCGCTTGCAAAGTTGCGCTTTAGTCGATAATCCTTTACAGCTATCCCCGCGACATTTCAACCAAAACTTCAGCTCAGAATTTTTTAAACGATTCGGATCTCTTCCGTTTAATGAACTTCCCGGAATATCGTCTTCAGTTAAAAACGGAGGACCGTACACAAGAGTGTTTGCAAGAGACGCCATCTTCTGTTGTCTTTCGCGTTGGCCCTCGATGCCTCGCTTTCGTGTCAACTCGGCCCAGACCATCCGCGGTGGCCGCCATTTTGGAATTAAGCGTATTTGGGTTCGGCTAGCAGTTTTCTTTATTTGTGCTATTTCCACCATCACACCCTTCCGGAAATCCGAGTATTATTTTGTTTTCGTATAATACTATCATTTCTTAGTGATCCGCTTTTTGTATGATCGATAAGGATTGCTCTTTGCATACATCCCAAAAAAATCCCTAATTGTCTTAAATTTTTGCGATAGAAACAATTAAAGTTATGCTTCCACAAACTAAAAGTCGCTCAAAGAAGTTCCTGAACTCCATGGAAACTGTTTTCAAAGCCTTTGTTTGTTTTCCTTTGAAGCGATAATTTGTATCTAGTAAATGTTTTAGGGCTTCCTATGGGGCCAATATTGTCTTGGTTCATTAAAACAAAACAAAAATTGTCAGAAGTTAACAACGTTTACGTCATTCTTTTTCAAAGCACACGTTTTGTTGTGTTTGTTTTCTTTCCATCACAATGTTATTTTGCATATAAAGGGACTCGGAAATAGTAATTCTGTCATTGGTGTTTTGGGCTTGCTGCCAGAAGTGTGAAAGACGCTTTTACAAGTTGAGAGGCTAACCAGCTTGTGAAAATCTTAAACGTCGAAAAAGGTTTGCTAACTTTATTTTGCTTTATTGTGCGTTGGAAAATTGTCAGTATACTGGAGTGAAAATTCAAGAGCTAAATATATGGTATGGTGGATTAAGATAATTTGGCTTTCCTACAAGATGGAAATACCATCGCATGAAACACGAAGTTTTGAACGAAGGCGGAGTGTTAAAAATTCAAGGAACTGCTTCCCAGATAATCAACACTAAATATATCTTAGCTCCTCTCATGGGAAGTTCATTTTGCTGCTAACCACACTTGCATGACCCAAGAGACTCCAGCTGACAAAGGTACGTAACTTGAGCTCCAAATTAAATAAATATCGTATTATGCAAATATAATGCGAGCTTACTATTTCGCTTTCGTTAAACGATCTTGCGGTCGACTAATTCCTCATCTCTTTCAGCTAAAATGCCGAAGTGTCCCAAGTGCAACAAGGAAGTGTATTTTGGTAAGTGCACCCTTCTTTTCGTCATTACAGTAACATAAGGGAACGGTTTAGTTAGCTTCACAATTTCGAGACGTACATGGGGATTAAAAATTCTTGACAAGGTCACCCATTCTGATCGAATTCATCGAAACTGTTTTGTCGTGCAGAAAAACTGATTCTCTATCGATTTGATTTCGTAGTTCCAGCTGGAGCTTCTAACACGAATGATCGAATCAACTGTAATCCCTGTTCGAAAGATTCTTGCAAATGCTTGCAACTTTGGAGAAATGTTCACCACACTCTGCATATTTAATTATTTTAGTTGGAGCGGGACCACCTTTTGGGAGCTTTCTAGCCGTTGGTATTCAGCAAATCGTAGAAATCTGCGGTATTCATGGAGAAATTTAATTTGAATTTATTATTATGTAAAGTTAGAGGGTTTGTTGAACCGGACTTTCGCGTTTTTGAGGTAACATGTTAGGATAGACTTTAAGCCATTGCAGCCTCAACGCCCTGATAGAAGGCCCCTCCGTTTTGCATATCACGCCTTTGGCGCTGACTTATTACACTAATTGGCCCCAGTAGGGCGTTCTTACAATCTAAAAAGCCTTGACTCAAACGGGTGAATAAAAAGTAATATTAGAGATATGCAATCCATCCTCTGAATAATATTAAAATAACGAAATTCGATGATTGAATTGTATATGGGAACAGTAACACGATAATTTGAACTCCGTCTACGAGGTCTTGGAATTAATTGCAATGATACTTCTCTAAGTACTGAATTTAGGGATACTGGACCATCGATACTAGACACTCCTCCGAGCAGTGGACCGGCAAATGACAATAATTCGTTTGTCTGTGTTTCAGCTGAGAAGGTGACTTCTCTCGGCAAAGATTGGCACAGGCCTTGCTTGAGATGTGAAAAATGCAATAAGACTCTGAGTTCTGGTGGTCATGCCGAGGTAAGAGTTTTTCCTTTTAAACTTGTCGGAGAGTTGTTTTTCGAGATTCTCTTGTAGTCAGAATTAGTCTCTATGGTATTCAGAGAATTCCTAACAGGAAATTTATATTATTAGCGTCTGTTCAGGGACTATCATTAAGACAAATAGAAAATGCTAGAAGCTATGTTATCTGTCTCATTAAATTGATAGCCGCGCATTGTTTACAGCGAACGGATGACGAGCTCTGTCTGGTATAAAAAATTGTGTTAATAATCGCTGTGCGCCACCACGCGAGACCCTGTCCTCATGTGCATTCTTTTCATAAAGGCGCGCGGCACGGAAGGATGAGAGGAAAGAGAAAAGAAGTAACGCTTTCTCCGTTCCCAAAACACCTAGCGTTCCCTCGCTCGACGTGTTATCAAGACGATTGGGAACTAGTCTGCCCGAAAGCCGATTAGAGTGTGCAGGAGTACCTTGAGACGTAAGGTCTGAAGTTGATTTTTACAAAAGTTGTGCAAAAAAAATGTGCGGGGTCCACGTTGCTCAAGTGCTACAACGCAGTTGTTCGTGGCCTGCACAGGTAGCGGTTCTCTAGGTGTTCGATGAAAATAAAGGCGTTGGAGCCGCGAAAATAAGGGGAAAAACCTTCCGCCCCAAGCCCCACCCGTTTTGTCCAGGTCTGCTTCTCGACACTTAAAAGCGCACTCAAAAACCGCTAGCTATGCCGGCTAAGGTGACCGCTAAATCAAAGCCTCAGTAGCGCATAATAGCCCCTAAATCCTGGATTGCATTGTTAATATGACTATATTTTTTTTAAATTTTCCAGCACAAGGGTAAGCCGTATTGCAATAAGCCATGCTACTCTGCTTTGTTTGGCCCAGGAGGTTTTGGCCACGGTGGAACAGAGTCACATAAATACTGACTTCACCACGCACTACAAGTGAGAGTCACTCTGTTGCTTACTGTATCCGCACACGCCAAGCTCTCGTTTGAGCAAGCGGCGAACGAAGCGAGCGCGGGAGAGTTTTGCGAAAGGTCTGGAACGAGAAATCCTCACGTTTTGAACCCTCGCAGATCCTGCACAGAGCACTCGCGCACTTCCATAGCTCGCGGGCTCAAAACTCGCAGGCTTTCCTTGTTCGCTCGTTTCGCTGTGCCAATGGATGCCTGGGAGCCTAATACGCGCCACGCACTGATGGAAAGAAAATGTAGGTATATAATTTGACACTCCTATCAACAAAGTGCTTTTCGATTGATCGTCATTAAACTGTATTCGATATAATCCACCAGAGTAAATAATAACAACAATTCGAAGATTGCAAAGAGCCAGTGGAAGCTCAAATGATGTTAAAAAACAGATCACCTATTACTTTCTGACGTCCAGACACACATCAACACACACCGCTCGCGTGCAAGCTTGCATATCCCCAATTGGAGCTCACAATCCTTTTTTTTGGGGGGGGGGGAGGGGGGATGGGACAGAAATATCCCAGCCCTGGCTACACCCTCCTACAAAAAGAAGCATTCCCCTCTTCCTACTAGGGAAAGTCTTGCGTTCGTTCTCGATCATCAAAAAAAAAAAAAAAACTGCAAAAAATGAATGTTAATAAACAAATTAACGTCTATCCCACTTGCTGCAGAAGAGATGATGGGAGATAACCGTATACCTTAAAACATGACAGTGAGCATATTTTTGAATCTCTAATCCCTAGGTTCAGTTCAGACATGACTGACGCTGACCGCACCCAAGGCATCATTAGGACGATGACATGTTTTGTCTTTTGTAGCTCTTGCCAGTAATCCTAAATAAAGACGAATGTATTTTGTCACTTGTTGGTTTATTTGTTTGTATGTACTTTTTGACATCGGTTTTTGCTCTCTCGCAAACGGCAAGTAATGTATTTCTCAAGATTTAGTACAGTTACCTTCTCAATATTATCAGGAGGGCTCCTTGCCTTTAGTCTGAACATGAGTTGGCTTTTTTTCCCTTCAAACTCCAGTAGATATTTATTATGGAAAAAGGAAGATTTTCGAAAGGTTTCACATTCCCAGCGACTGCAACTGAAAAAAAATACGTTGCGTGAAGAACAAAAATTATCATAACAGTCTCCCAATCGACCCTACAACCTTTTCTGTAGACTTTCATTTAAAGTTACCTTCGTCTCATGCTCTCTTATGATCATGGGATATTTACTGTATTCCTTACCTCTCGTCTGTTGACCGTAATTGTTATTATTTAATTATTGACGTAGTAATTTGCGGCCGATTTGTCTCATTCTTGTGCGTCTCTGTTTACTGCATTTCCCCCGAAATGTCAAAGTGTCCGACTTGTAATAAAGAAGTGTTCTTTGGTAAGTAAAAACTACCTTAGAGGGGTTTATTTAAATCAACACCGCTCACATGAAAACTACACGCGCGCTGTTCATATTTCTGTCAACGTGATATTTGTATTTTCAGTATCTGTTTTGTCCTTTTTGCTTTCTACGCGTTGAATTTCATCAGTTTTGATTCATGGACTCTTAACTTGACGTTGTTAGTAGAAAATTATCAATAAAATCTTGTTCAGTATCTGAGGTAATGGCCTAACAAATATTTACAGATTTGGAAAATGCGTTGGCTTACGCAGGTCGGGAGATTAATTCATTCGCAGTCTTCGTACACGAATAATTTTATTTCGGTATTGTTGCTTATTTCTAGCTACTCAGTATATAGGTCAAAGCCTTATTATAGGACGACAAGATTAACAGTTAATTGTCAAACAAGCTCTTTGTATAGCGGAGATTGTTAAACTAATTAAAATAGTTGTCTGGGGTTAAAAAAGATCTTGACTTTATTGATTTATCTTTTTATCGCGAGTGAAACCTGTGTCTGATTAAAAACTCTCTCGTTTTTCTTCATTTCTAGCCGAAAAAGTGTCTTCTTTAGGAAAAGACTGGCACAGGGGCTGTTTAAAATGTACAAGATGCGGGAAAACGCTCACTTCAGGTGGCCATGCAGAGGTACATTGTCTGTTTCCTATCAACCTATCTTGTGCTGCGGTTTACCTTTTAAAGTTCGGAATCTGAAGAATTTGTCAAAAGTTAATCGAAACAGGGGGTAATTTATATGAAATCCATCAGCTAATTATAATTATCAAATTCCCTCTTACACTCTTACAACATGCTAAGATAAACATTTATTTGTGAACTTTCTGGCTACCATTTGTAGTAAATTATTTTGAAATGCGCGGGGTTGAATACTTTGCACCTTTCAGTCAATCTGAAATTTGAATTTGCACTTTTCATGCAATTAAGCAGTAACTTTTAGTGGTTCTTTTATTCATCAATTGTCGTTTTGTGGTGACAAACGATTCAAAAGATTGACAGGTGCTGTCTATATGATTTATAGTACAAATGGAATAAATTAAGATTCTTAACCCTCTCTACATGCACAGGAGTTCTCTGAGTCAGAGTGAAATTAATTTTTCTGTGCTATAAAAATTCCTAAATCTGTTCAATTCATGACTGTTTTATATGTTTCGTTTTTAAAGATGAATCCACAGATCTGAACAATAATAATTATGATTTCTTACACAATATTCATGACCTCTTTCTCAAAGGTACCCTGGTATACCAGTGAGATAGCCGAGGCAAAAAGGCGACGCCGGAAAGCAGAACGGAGATGGAGAAGAACACGATGACAGGAAGATTTGTTGGCATTCAAGAAACTCAAGAACCACGTTACTTATTTAAGTACACGGGCTAAGCATGCTTTCTACTCAGATTTTGTGAACGACAATAGTGAAAACCAAGGAAAGCTATTCAGGGCCACTCGATCATTGTTCAGGGTCGGCCAGGGGGGGTAGTGGAATACCAATATACCCGAAAAAAAATCGACAAAATACCCCAAAATACCCCAAATTCCTCCAAATATACCCAAAAATAATCGAAGCTTTGAATACTTTATACCTGAAATTCAAAGAAAGTGATATACTGAATACCCATATTTAAGCTGCAATATACCGTATACCCGATTTAAAACGCCCCTGAATACCGAATACCCAAAAACCCTGGCCGACCCTGATTGTTACTTCCTAGGAATGAGTTGTGTTTTCCAGAATACACGGACAACTCAATCTTAGCCAACGATATCGGGCGGTTTTTCGACCGTAAGATTGCAAAGATTCGGGCAGAGCTTGATGTGTGTACTCTTCATCCTGGGGCGGTGGCTGAGGATAGAGTGTTTACAGGCGATAGGAAACTTGATCATTTCAATACGTATTCTGTGGAAGATATAAGGAAGCTGGTCAGTAGATCATCGAAGAAAAGCTGTCAACTTGATCCTATGCCGACCAATTTAGTAGTCGGCATGTCCGATATGCTTCTCCCCATCATCACTAATGTCGTGAATTCTTCACTTTCCTTGGGACACTTTCCATCTGATTGGAAAACGGCCCTTGTGGATCCAAGACTGAAGAAGACCAAGCAAGGGACTTCCTTATCCAATTTAAGACCTGTGAGTAATCTGCAATACCTCTCTAAATTGGTTGAAAGTGCAGTTTATGATCAGACAACCGATCACGTTACTCAGTCGGGTTTGTATCCCATCCTCCACTCAGCCTATCGACTTGGTCATAGCACAGAGACTGCCCTATTGAAGATACAGAATGACATACTAGCTGCAATGGACAATCAACGAGTTACTCTTTTGGTATTGCTAGACCTGAGTGCAGCATTCGACACGATTGACCACCAAGTGTTGTTGAATCGCCTGTGCGTGACGTATGGAATTACAGGTACCGCTCTTAAATGGTTTCACTCGTATTTATCAAACAGGAAACAGCGAATCCTGATTAACGGGAGCTATTCGAGTGACTTTGATCTGCCTCAAGGGGTACCTCAAGGATCATGTCTTGGTCCCTTGCTCTTCACGTTGTACGCAAGTAAGCTCTTCGATGTTGTTGAATCCCATCTCCCTAACGTTCACGCATACGCTGATGATACGCAGCTCTATATCTCATTTAAGCTGGATGGTTCTGCTACTGAGACGGATGCTGTTGACGCTCTACAAGCTTGCATCAGGGAAATAAGAACCTGGATGGTCCAAGACAAACTTCGGCTGAACGATGCTAAGACCGAGTTTCTTATTATAGGTACACGCGCACAGTTAAATAAGGTTATGATAAGTGACTTGCAAGTAGGTAAGGTAAAGGTTTCTGCGGTTTACTCTGTTAGAAACCTGGGTGCTTGGTTTGATGCAAACATGAATATGACCACACATATTAACAGCATATGTCAGAATATTTATTACCATCTACATAACATCCGGCGTATTAGAAAGTATTTATCATATGATAATAGGAAGTCCATTGTACAGGCTATTATAATGTCACGATTAGACTATTGTAACGGTCTATTATATGGTACGCCCGCTGGTCATCTTGGTAAGCTGCAACGCCTGCAGAACGCGGGTGCTCGCCTGGTATGTACTATATCTAGGTATGATCCTATCACACCATCCCTGATCAACCTGCACTGGCTTCCGGTTACCCACAGAATAGAATTCAAGATAGCAATGCTAGTTCACAAATGTATCTACGGTGTCGCACCACAATATCTTTCAGACTTGATAAAAATCAAAGAGAGCTCGCGGTATCAGTTGAGATCATACCGGGGCATACTCCTAATGGACAATACCTATAGAACAAAAAAGACACTCGGGGATAGGGCGTTTGAAAATGCTGCGCCCAAAGTATGGAATCGACTCCCTCTAGAAATTAGACAATGTCAATCATTGAACATTTTTAAAGTTTTACTAAAGACACATCTTTTTAAATTAGCTTTTTATTAGTTCTTTTATTAACTCATATTTTACTTTTATTGTTTTCCGAAAATTGTAAATTATTATTATTATTATCATTATCTGGACTAGCCATTTATTACTTTAAGATTTTAGGGTTGTAATGCGCACTCGATCATATCTTTATCGCATGCTAGACTGCGCAATATAAGAAATAAACATTATTATTAAGGTTTTCTTTTTTCATACTTTTTTTTCCACTTGGGCCTCCACCCTACCCTGAGGGGAATTCCAATTCTGCTTCAAACTTTCCTTCCTTCCCTCAAAGTATTTTCTTTCTTTTTTTCCCTTTTAAATCTCTACCTTACCCATTACTTACCCTTACCAACTTTCCATTGCATGAAATGACTAGCCATAATACCACATACCCAGGACAGTTGGAAAGTCCTTTACAGACCCCCCATCCCTCCCCCACTCCTTGAAGTCCTGTACTTCACTGTGGTTGACCTGGCAGACCTAATTACCCTGCACCCCGTGTCTGCCGTGCTAGGAACGCAACAACAATATCAACACAATATAAGAATAAAGAAAAATATCAATTAGGGGATCATTGGTTGATTTAATACCAAATACTTGGAACTAATATTGTAGGAATTGTATAGCATCGGCAGTAAAAGGGTTAAAGAACTCAACACAGTAATCACATATCAGAATACCAATGCAACCCTTTTTTGATTCTAGAGTCCCATGACACTGTGTCACTGACAGTTTTGCTCAGATGATTGTTTTTTTTTTGGTATTTGCAGAAGGATGGTAAACCATACTGCCATATCCCATGTTATAGTCCCTTGTTCGGCCCCAAAGGGTATGGTCATGGTGGAACAGAATCACACTCATACAACTAAGGATGTCAAGTTATCATTCCTGAAGAGCATTTTGGTAGGTGAGATTTCAAGGCACATACACTTAACCCTTTAACTCTCAAAAGTGATTAACATAAAACTTCTCCCTACAATATCCATACGTTATTTAGCAAACAGATAATGAGAATATTCAAACTTATCAGGTAGAAGCTGCTATCTTGATCTAGCAGCAAGTTCTCACAATTAATTTACAAGGAAATGAGTAGCAGCTAGAGGAGAGAATTAACAATCAGATCTTGGGAGTTAAAGGGTTAATTATCATATGACCCCCTATGGCCCTGCTGGTGCTTTTACTGAAAAACATTATCCACAAATTTGCCTTATGGGGGCTGTATTTGATGATGTAAACCTGCGAGCTTCAAGCTTAACCCTCTAACTCTAAGAAGTGATTAACCTGTAACTTCTTCCCTTAGTATTCATATGCTATCCAGCAAACGTGTGATTAGAATACTCAAACTTATCAGGTCGAAGTTATCATGATTTAATGCCTAATTCTTGTTACTAATTTACAGGGAAATATGCAGCAGCTAGAGGGGAGAATTAACTATTAGATCTTGGGAGTTAAAGGGTTAAAGAAGAAAGTGTAAAAAGATAGAATGATGGCAATATGATAACATGCTTCTTGACTGAGTTAACTTGGGAAGAACAGGAAGGTATTTGGCTCTTAAAGGTCATGACACTTATTTCTTCACCCCAACTTTTTCATCAGCCATGGTGACCAAATTGGTCACAGCTCAGAGTACTGGGAGATGTAAATCATGGTCTAAATAAAGGTTGACCTAATTGATAGGAAAGGGCTCCAAAGCATCTCAATTAATTAAGAAAGTGCAGGGGTTAATCCACAAAACCTAAAGACTGATATCTAATTTCTTCATACAATATCTCCCCTAAATCAAATATTAAGGTCAGGAAAATAAAGAAAATGATCTCCAAAAGGAGGAGCTCTTGATTATTTGACAAATTTTCTTATCAGTACCATAGGAAATGTACAGAATATGAATCAGAATATGCATCCAGATGTAAGGGTGCTTAGGGTTAATGTTAGTGTCCATGGACCAGGTTTGAAAAAAAATATATGAGAAGCATGATTGTTGTTAGTTTTGGAGCTTTATGAATGTTTATGTTTGTTTTCCTTTTACAGGTTAGAGAGAGAGTACAGTTTTCGTTAAGATATATTTCCTTTATAAATCACCTTTGTTCACTTTTTGGAATGACACAAGAATAAAGGTTGACAATAAAGTAAAGTTTGTTTTGTGACAGAGTCAGTTATTTCACCGTAGGGTGGGGTTTGTTCGCCCGCGTGAGAGCAAAGCAAGCCGGTGAGAGGTTTCGAAGAATCAGGCGCCAATAATGAGGCCTCCAGCGATAAAATGCTAAAATATACCACTCGGTGTGTATACTAATCGGTTCCCCTGGAATAAATACAAAGCTGAAACCAATGGCGACTTGATCAAACGCGGGATTTCTCGCTTCTGGCAATTTTTTTTCCCTTTGTGTGAGCCATTGAGGGATTTTCAATCGGGCCAATCAAAAGTAATCCACGGATACTTTTGGTCTTGCTTCACTACGACCCATAACAAATCACGCCATTCTCTCAGCCAATGAAATGCATAGCTGAAACCAATCGCGACTTGTTCACCGGTGGGTTTTCCCGCGCTTCAATCAGTCTGCTTGTTTCTACTTTGAGTTCTCATTGGCTGGCTTCTTGTGATATTTTCCTTTATTCTAATTGGTCGCGCTCTGATGGGCTCCCTGTGACATTTTCTCTACCCCAGATCGGTCGTAGGGATTAGTTCGCTTTTGGCTTTAGTACATCCAATCAAAACGCGCTCTGAAGAACATGTGGATGGTTTTGGTAGTCGTATGTAGACGGAAAAGATTAAGGTGCCTTATGAGATAGATATGAATTAAATGAAGATCTTTTGAGCTTTAAAACTAATCCAACCACTCTTCTCTAATCAATCTTATTAAGGCACTTCCTTGCTTTACGCTAACAGAGGCTAATGCAAAGCTTATGTTAATCTCATCGAGTAGCATGGGAGTGGCTAAAACCTGACGGTAAGATCGAAGGATACTGTGGGATACTTTTATACCTTAATTTTTACCAACGAGATACCAATGTACCTATAA
Source organism: Pocillopora damicornis (assembly GCF_964200805.1). Lineage (NCBI taxonomy): Eukaryota > Metazoa > Cnidaria > Anthozoa > Scleractinia > Pocilloporidae > Pocillopora > Pocillopora damicornis. The sequence continues at coordinate 30,662,455 of NC_142670.1, read as the reverse complement.
ACTTTTTAAAAACGTCCTCAACAAATTCATGAAAATATTGTGCACCAAAAGTGAATATAAAGACCACGAATACCTGAAGAACTAAAACACCTGGCTTGCGAGAATTCCCTCTGTTATCGCTGCAGGACACACGGGTTATCAGTCCCAGACCCCTTAAATACCTCTCGCCAGCTCATGTTGTTCAAGGCCTTGTGCTGAACCGCCGATAATAAGAGCGTGCTCCCAGTCTATAAAACACCCGGCGGGGCTTGGTTTCGACACAATACACGTCAAACTGAGTATAACAAAGCACGCTTCAGTCAATCTTCTCTGCTGAATAATCGACTCCGCGTGAGGCCTTTGACAAATCAACTGTTCTATCGACAAAACAATTTTCTTTTGTGCTTTCATGCACACAGCTTACCCTATGGCGACATCTTCAGTGCTAGACTGTCATAATCTGTGTATCAACGTTTCAAATCAACATTTTCTTGTACTCAACCTCTAATAGTGTTTTTATTTTAGTTTCAACAACAGTTTGTACGATTTTTAATTCAGTTTTAAATTCTGAAACCTCAGAATACAGAAGGAAAATCTTGTGTTATTTTCGTATGTTAATTTTGAGAGAGCATAATGGCCATATGAGAACTCTTGAACATTACCAGATGTTCATGTAATATTTTTCATGAAAACTTGCGATCAATGATTCGGCCTCATTTTGAAAAGAAGTGTTTACTAAAATGCTCTTCTTTCCTCTCGTCTCGTGGAATTGAGAGAACTAGAAAAAAAGAAGAGAAAACTGTGTCTACTGTTTGTTATTTTATATCGGCTGTACAAAAACTCGCAAATAGTTCTTTTGTACTCTAGTATTCAACTTTACTTGTCCGTAAGGGGACCTCGGGCATGTAGACTACGAGCAACCCCCCTTTTCGGTAGTCGCGCGAGAAAAAAAAAACTCAGCAAAAAAGAAATTGATTTTAGTACTAAAATCGTTTTTTTAAGTTGAGTTTTCTTGACTGATTTCCCCAAAAAAGAAAGGACTGCTCGGAGTGTAATGGGCACGCTAAATTTAACATTTTTCTCGGAACAAGACACGGTTTTAGATGTATAAACTAACCAGCTAAACTACGATGCTCATTCAAAATTGATCGATCCTGTTTTTTCCTTTTCCATCTCCTCGTGTTGGAAGCGTTACCCACGCGCATTCTGATTGGACAAAAAAGAAGATCACCCGGTGAAAATATATGCAATTTGTATTCAAATGGATTGTCTTCTTATAACAACAGGCAGGTGAGAATTCGGAAAACGCCGAGCGATCTTGATTTCACAACCAGGAAGAAAGCTTTTTCGATCTGCTTTGAGAACAACAAGAATCTATCTGGATCATGTCGCGAAAATGTCCAACTTGCGAGAAGACCGTCTACATGGGTATGCTCTTAATTTTTTGTCGATCATTTGAAAATTTAGGATCTGTTGTTTTGACTTCGACGCGCGCTTTTCCCGAGTGGTATTTTACATCCGTGATGTGAACGACTCATGATAAAAGCTGAAGAATTCCTCGTTGCTTTTGACCTTCATTGATGCTACTGGCGCTAAATGGAAAACGTTCTTATGAAGTTTTTTTGCTAATGGGTAAAAAATAACAGATTTTGTTCTTCGATGATCATGATCTCATATTCATATCTGCCATTTCTTTGACAGGCGAGAAAAAAGAGTCTGTTGGAAATTGGTATCATCCATTGTGTCTAAAATGTAAGAAGTGTGGCAGGCAGCTTGCGAAAGGAAACCATGCTGAGGTCTGTTGATTTACTACTATTTGAGCGTATGCTTTGCTTTGACAAGCTAAGATTTCGATTTGATGCAAATTCAATAGAAAAATGTCTGAAAGTACGCTCTTGTTTATATATGATATTGGATGTCGTGACTTGAATTCATTAACCTAAAATTAAGCTTAAGGTAACAAACCCCACCTAAAGAATTCGCATTTGTTTTATCATGTTACCAGAACCTATGAGGTAAGTCAACGAGAATATTCAGAGAGAGGTCAGTCATCAAAAGAGGCGACCCTTCAATAGTTGCAAATTGGAGACTTCTCGTTTTATCAGGAAACAAAGAAAACTCCCTTGCTCATATACAAAATACACAGAGAGGGTGAACTGTGCCGTTGGTAAATGTTTCAAATTTTTGATTAACCTGTGGATGGGTTTTCTTATTTGTCTTGATTTAGTTTCTTCAAACGGCCTATGTAAAGTGACCTTCATTTACGATAGTAAAGGGGTGCTAAATAAGGAACTATTACAGTTTCGTATCCTGGGGGGGGGAGGGGGGGGGAGGATTAATAACCAGCTAAGGTAGCTGGCTACATTTTCCGAAGAGTAGGGAATTTTCGTCCGGGATGACGAAGTACGCTATTGCTTAGGCCTCTCTGCCCCCAGTTCCCCCGCCTATGTTGAGTTATTCGTCCCGTCTTATTCCCTTAGACCAGACACCTCAAGTCATACTCGTTTCTAGGATTGCTCTTCTCCCTTCCCGCTGGAGGGAGGGGAGCGGGAAGAGGAAGAAGAAAGACCTGAAAACGAGGTTAACCTTTGGTCTAAAATTACTGTTAATCGGAGGATGCAATATATTTGCTTGATCTTCTCTTGGCGGAAATTTTTCGTTTTAAATTGTTCGATGTTTTCAGCGCAAGGGTCAGCCATACTGTCATAATCCTTGTTATGCCTCAGAGTTCGGCCCTGGAGGATTCGGACATGGCGGAACGGAGTCACACAAGTACTGACACATGACCGTTTTTAAGTAAGTTGCCAACTCTAAATATAGCTTACATTTGCAATACAGAGGTTGTCCTTAAACAAATCCACGTTTAATCGGCAAAACAACCTCTACACAGTAACATGGCTAATACTAAAACTTCGTAAAAGTCCTCAAAAATACGGCTCTCTAAAAACTAAACTCGCACACGCGATAATTATATGCGTCACTTTGCCTACGAGCTTACAAATTGAAAATATCTCTGAGCCTGCGCGCCATGCCAACTCGGTTACTGTCTTCTTGACAGAGGTTATAAAGGGGTGTTCGCGCGCGAGGGAAGGACTGCCCCTTCTCTCGTACGTGACACACCTTTCGCGTTCGTCTCGCGCTTGCCAAACTTCTCGCCTGAAAAATAAAAATGTACGCATCCGTCCAGTTTCTACATTAAGCTCATCAAAGAATAGATGATTTATCTTTAATTAACTCAGCTATTTTCATTTGTTTATTGATGTAGGGTTTAGGTGTTCCCAGATCAGATTGGTCAACCATAAGGAAACATGATACCTGCCATCAGTAAACCCGAAGGAAACTTCCACTGACTAGATTATAAAACAGACACAGTCTCTCAGGAAACATAAACTTTTTAATAAAGTGCCTTCGTGCCGTGAGTGCACCAGCTGTTGATTCATAAGTTTGTTGGCGTGTAGAAGCACAAAAAGATTGAGCGCGCGGACAGGTAAAATTTATCCCCTTGCGCATGCCCAATGTTTGACCGCTGTGTTGCCGCGTGCCAATTTCCCGCGTAAAATTTCATACAAAACAGGAGAAACAACTGTATTCACAAAGCTGTTTTCAAATCTCTCTGACGTATTTTGCGAGGCTTTTAATACCACAAAATAATAATAATGTTCCTGGTCTAGGCTGCAGGCAGCCATCATTATTAGCGCTATAGGAAAAGCGTTTCTCTGCACACGGGAGAATTTGAGTCGAGTAGGGGAGAAGTTTGCTGGGGTCTGACTAATTCAAAATCATCAGTGACGGACCACTTGTAGACCTATCATTGGCTAGCGTTCCTCAAAGCCTAAACGCTCTTGCAGATGAAGAAACGCGCGCCCTGAAGCTCTGATAATGAGGGCCTGACCGTAGGCTATTCGTGCCCCAACAGATATCAAAGTAATTTAGGCAGCACCGTCATATCTTTCAGGGCTACATAGATTCTCTGTTATAAAACAAAATGTTTCCTCTCTGATTTCCAACCAGTCAGCCTACTGTTTAAATGCTTACGAAAATAAGGTAACGTAACCAGTTAGGGATACCGCTTGCTATTGAACTACCGAGCAGTCGTGGATTTCAAATCTAAACTTATTGGAGAAATACTTCTTGCACACGTTGCATTTGCAAATAAAAATAGAGCTTTGTTCTTCCTTCCTGTTCTCTTCAAGATTTGATTTCAGTCGCGGTGGTAAGTGTCCTGCACTGAGAAAGTCGATATGACAATCAAGAATACACCTGAAAGTATAAACAGCCTAGTCATGTCTTCGTTAGAGACTTGCAAGGGCTTATAAAGCTGAGAAAAAAGTCTACCCTGTTCCAGGCGTTCAGTCAGTAGAACGAAGCGCGATGGTAGCGGCAGAGTGAAAAAGCGAAAGGGTTTGGGTCGGGTCGGGTCGGGTCGGGTCGGGTAAAACGCTTGCACCCGACCCAGACTTCCCTCGCTTTTACTATCACGCTTTGTTTTACAAACATATGCATATTCACGATTCTGTTCTCTATACATGTCCTACTGGGCTGACAAGAAGAGTTTGTTTCACAATTAAGAGCTTCTTTAGTTGGTGATCCTTTCCTTAATTCTCGTAACCTTCAATTTTTGATTCAGGGGTGATATTGTAAGGAGAAATTAATTGCTTGTCATGTCACTCTTAGGGTCAAAGGATTTCAAAAGAACAGAAATACGTACAAATTCTTTGACACGACGAAGCAATACTTACTTGATAGAGAGTTCAAACAATGTAGATACTTCGGCAATAACAGGGCCTTTGTCCTCACAAAACCACGGTTTGAAGTTGCAAAACAGGTTTCTCCTACCCTTCCTCTTTTTTAAGCAATCTAAAATGGATTGTAACCCTTGTTCTACAATTTCTGGTGGAGGTGATGTTAAAGGATTCTCTCGAACATCAAGACTTGTTAAACTTGGTAAATTGAGAAGCTCTGTTGGCAAATAAGTTATATAGTTGCCCCTGCAAGAAGGAAACAAATTAAACACTGATTGTTAGGACTTTGCAAAGCGAACACTAAGTTGGAAGAATTGCTGGTTACCAGTTGTCTACGCCACCTTTGAGACATCTTACCACCAGCTTTTTAGCCAGCCAGCAGACTCTTGTGTCTGAGTTTTGCCTTACATCCCCTCTTTGGGTAAAGCTGCCTATTACACTACCAGCAGCTGCTTATGGAGGAGTAATTAAAACCTCCTGGATATCTCCTTCTTTATGCAGGTATTTGTATGACTATGATGATACATAACTATTTTTTTTCTACATGTTTGAGGCAATTATCAATTGAGTGTCAAAAGTAAACTGAGGCTGCTTTGGTTGTACTCCAACTTGCTATGTGATTGGCCACCTCCTTAACCAATCAGACTCAAAGCTAATACCACTAATGTCTTGCTTATCTGCGATTTCTTGTACTTCATGCCCTTTGGTTTTTTTCAAACCTTTCAATAACAACCATGTTAAAGCAAGATTCTCAAATAGATTACTTTTTAAGAACAGAAAAAATGTGTGGACTAAAATGGAATTGCATTGTTGGTACCTGACTGAAAGAACTTCCAGGGTTGGAATATATGCAATGATTCTTGGAAACCTTTCCTAGAGAAGAAAGAGGAACAAAAGCCCTTTGACTCTCAGAAATGAAAAACATGCAAGTTTGTTGAATACATTACCCAGCTGGTGGGTGATAATTTACTTACTGACCAAGTAGGAGGGCCAGACTGAAAAAATATTTGGCTTGAGGTTATGAAGTATGAACCATGAGCAATACCATTCACACAGTATAACTATGAGTGAAATGCCTTCCTGTCCCGCCTGACCAGACACAGCTAATAAGCACTTTAACATATCACAGTCACTAACAATTTTTTGGATCAACCTCAGTATCTGAGCAACTGCATACCTACCCCTCCCCTCAAGTGATAAAAAGTTAGGCTTGATAACAGCTTAGGGGAGGGGTAGGTGCGATACACTTGCTCAGATACTGACATTAATGCATTTTTTTGTTTCCCTTTTGGAGCTCGGCGATAAAGCTTAGTCTCATCAACATTAATTGTTAATATTAGCTACTACTGCAACTAATGAATAGCCCATAAATAAATCAAAATAATTACTTTAGATGGGTACTTACCAAGGCATTAAATGATAAATCAAGCTCTTTGAGTTGTTTGAGGTAAATTACCGACCAAGAAATATCAGTCAATTGATTCCCACGCAATATGATTTTTTGGAGATTTGAGAAGGAGCAAAGCTGAATTGGAATTGAACAAATTTGTTTACCTTGGGAAAGAAAAACAACATTATATTCAATCAATTCACATCAATAGTAAGTAATCAAGCAAGAAATATTGCTTATTAAAAATAAACAGACAATAATATGGGAGAATCAAAAATTGGGTCTATTGTGGTAATGATGATGGTGGCCATAATGATGTTGACAATGGTGACAATGATAATGATAACCCAGATGACCTGTCTGGAATGAACTGTAAGGAAAGCCACATGAAATGCTGAGCACTACTTTGGGATAGACAAGCATATGGGAACTAATTTTAGGGGAGTAACAGTATATCCTGTTTCTTCGGTATTTTCCAATTTTCATAAGAATAATATGCAATAATGTTATTAATTAATATTAATCGTTTGGCACACCTTCTAGAATAAATTGCTGAACTTTGAGAGGATTTTTGTAAGCCTCCAAAATTCTACCCACATCTTCTTCTTGTTCAGATGTGAGGTCAACATCGGATAAAGATATCTAGAAATCAAATGAAAAAAACAGCTTCGCACTATTCCGAAAAAAGCCGTGGTTCCACTTGGTAGACGAGCACTAAAGATACAACCGCATAATAAACAACGTCTTGAAGTTACCGATCAGAGAGGGAAAGTAAATAAATATCTCGATCTCATAAACATGCGAAAAACAATTTCACCTTTGTTGGATTCGAAGTCAGCCCTCTACCAAACAAGAAGGAAATTATATTTCTGAATGGCTCAAGAATGCGATCCATGAAAGACAGACTCGAAATCAAGATATGCTCTTATTTCAAAAGCAACCTGTCACTTCTTTCCACGTGGAATATTTCTCATTGCATTAATTTCATAAACTCTTCGCGAAATTTGCAGACCTCAGTTTGTTTTGCTTACGTCTAAAACTAAATGTCGTGTAAGAATCATCGAAACATCTCTAATTACCAGCTCTCCTACCTCGCGCCGGCAGGATCTCAGGAGGCTTAGAAAACACTACCAGCTAGAGGTACAGCTTGCATATCTAGTCAACTTTGCCCTATTGTTACAATAGTTTGCTTCGCATTTTAGTCTTACACTCCTTTGAATCACTTTTTTCAGGAATATGTAGACATTTATATATTTTTATTTGGTCTTGAACCTTTAGCTGGTAGGATCTTAGGAGGCTTCTAAAATGCTACTGGCTAGAGGTACAACTTGCATGCTTTGCATGGTTTGCTCCACATTTTGCTTTTCTGCACTCAAAGTTGTAGTCTTACACTCCTAGGAATCATTTTTTTTAAGAATACATTTGAATTTTTTTTCTCTTATTCGGTCTTGTACCTCTAGCCAGTAGGATCTCAGGAGGCTGAGTTTCTTGCTCAACAGTCTTAGCTTAACACTGTAGCCGCTAAGACCTATGCTTGCAAAGGTAAACAAAACTTATGAATAGTATCGCCACTTTAATGATCCTGTCGTAGTGCTAATGGTTGGAAAGATCCATAGGATGAAATTTCTATTGTCTTGTACCTCTAGCCGGTAGGATCTCAGGAGGCTCAGAAAATACTACCACCCAGAGATACAGCTTGTATATCTAGTCAACTTTTCCCATTTTACTTTTGTGGTTTGCTTATTTTACTTTTCTACACTCCAAATTAGTCTTACACTCCTTGGAATCACTTTTTTCATAAACACATTTACATTTTGTTCTCTCTTATTTAGTCTATAACCTCTAACTAGAAAGATCTTAGTAGGCTTCGAAAATACTTGAAGTATAGCTTGCATATTTAATTAGCTTTGCCCAATTTTTATAACAATCTGCTTTGCATTTTAATTTTTGGCATTCCATTTTAGTCTTATCCTACATTGGAATCATTTTTTTCAATAATATCTTCTTTTCTTTGGTTGTGTACCTACCACTGCTTATTTGATAGCACAGCACACAAGCTATGAGCAACAAATGACTCTTTATGAGGAATCAGCTGAAACTAAAGCAGGCATTGTCTAGCAATAAGCAAAGGGTTTCTGGTTGGTGTTCAATAAGAAAGGTTTGACTTATTTTTAATAGTTGCAATTTTTATTAAATATACAATAAATAACACAGGCGCAGGTTAATCTCTTTAGATAATTGTATAAATCCTGTATATATAGTAGATAACCATTCTATATTTTCAAGAATAACTTGCCTTAAGGTTTTCATACAGTCATACAAACTGTTAAATATCATTAAAAAGACAAAGGGAAAATGTCAATTTGGTGAATTAAAATCATGTTATCCTATGACTACCTAAAGATGACTTGATTTTAGTATTTCAGACAATGGTTGGCCTTGTAAACAATACTTCTGATCAAACACAAATATCATGAAAATAGAGACTGTTCCTTTCTAAGAAATTCCACTTAAACTGAGGCAGAGTATTACATGAAAAACTTCAGTAAATCTGGTGGACATATTCAAGTCTAAAATGAATTTCAAGTCAAATTCATCTAAACCTTGTTATATTTGTATTGAAATAAATCCACAACCAAAGAAAATACAAATCAGGCTATTTTAAAATTTATTACCTTGAAATTAATTTAAAACATAACAGTGTTAATGATTTCAAGTTTATTTCATATAAGCTGCCCCTCTGGCTGGTAGTGTTTTCTTAGTAATCCAAGATCCTACTAACAAGATGAACAAGACTGCAAAGCATAAAAATATACCTATGGAGTGACTCCACAACAGTACGAGACTAACATGGAATGTAGAAGGGTTTTTCCATAAATCAAGAAGTAAACGAAATGAGCTAAATTCACCTTGAATGCACAAAGTACCTGTAGCCTGTAGTATTTTCTAAGCCACCTAGGGTCCTACCAGCTAGAGGTACACAACCAAGAAACAAGAAGATATTCATAAAAAAAGTCATTCTAATGTAGTGTAAGACTAAATGGAATGCCAAAAAAGTAAAATTCATAGAAAACTGTAGTAAAAATTGGGTAAAGTCAACTAAATATGCAAGCTGTACCTCTAGTCAGTAGTATTTTCTAAGCCTCTCAAGATCCCATCAGCTAGAGGTACAAGATCAAATGAAAAAAAATAAATATACATTTACTCTTGTAAAAAATGATTCCAACGAGTGTAAGACTAATTCGGAGTGCAGAAAAGTCAAATGTGGAGCTAACCATAATAAAAATTGGTCAAAGTCAACTAAGTATGCAAGCTGTACCTATAGCCGGTAGTATTTTATAAGCCCCTACCAGCTAGAAGTATAGGACCAAATAAAAATAAATAAATGTATAGGTATTCTTGAAAAAAGTGATTAAAAGAAGTGTAAGACTTATTTGGAGTGCAGAAAAAGTGAAATGTGAAGTAAACCGTTGTAATAATTGAGCAAAGTTGACTAAATATGAAAGCTGTACCTTTAGCCGATAGTATTTTATAAGCCTCCCGAGATCCTATCGGCTAGAGGTACAAGAGAATACAAATTCATCTTGGGGATCTTTCCAACCACTAGCACTATGTCAAGGACATTATAGTGGCGATACTATTCATAAGTTTTGTATACCTTTGCGAGCGTGGGTCTTAGCGGCTACAGTGTTGAGCTAAAACTCTGCTGAACAAGAAACTTAAGATCGGCAAGGGTGAAAGAAACAGCCATGCAAAGTTTCCTTGATTTAAACTCAAAAATGTATTCTTCACGTGTAGTGTATGTTACAATGTTCATTTCTGGTCAATCACGTCGCTTGACTTTTGGTAAATCGCAAATGGTGTTACTGGAATAGTCCGCCATATTAGCAGTTGCAGACAATTTGCGATAACCACCGAGTCGGAAACTCGTCAGTAGTGCTCCCAAGCAAACAAGGAAAGGCTTGGTCACAAATTCAGCGGGCTTGGCTACTGAGTTGAGCCTCGTTTCTAAGCTTCATTAAAGCAAATTTTAACAAAGTTTACAATTGAGCGTTATTGTCAGTTGCAGTTTAAAAGCACTCTCCGCGAGAGTAAGTATTAGGGTTTGTGTCAATTTAAATTCTTGCTCTTTTATCACCTTCCATCCTTTTCCTTGCCAACAACCTTCTTGCAACGAATACAGAAGCGATCCTCGCAGTTATGATCACTACTGCACTAGTAGTTGAAATAAGGCCTAAAAAAAGAATTTAAGCTCGCACCGGTAAGGTTTAAGGTTAAAGGTTTTTAGAGCGCTACACCGGTATCGCAGAGGTCATGGGTTCATATCCCGTACGGGCCTGTATTTTTTTCAGTTGCCATGATAACAAAACAATTTACATTTAAAAAACAGCAAGGTTTGTATCATAACATCATCATCATATCTTTATTTGATAAGTAGGTTAAAAAAATGGTAACTTTACAGCTGATGTGGACCTACTATATTTTAATATAAAAGATAAATAAACGTAAAATAAGATAAATAAATCGAGAGTTAAGTCTTAAATAAGGGCCTGTTTACATGGAGGTGGGGGACCCTAGGTAGGTGTGGTAACCCACCTAGTCGTTTACATGCAATCTTACAACCCTGGGCTACTGGGGTGAGGTTTCTTAAGGTTGATGTTGCACTTGCAATTAGGGAGTTTGTGTGTATTAATTCATGAAAGCTTCATGCGTTGTGTCACGTGGTGTTAGGTTATGCAAGGAATCGTAGTCTCAATATGCTATAAGGAATGGTTTGGGAAATGAAATATGGTCGATTTACAATGCTAAATATTCTGAAATGTGAACATTTTACACTCCTTGTATGTCCGTAGTGGTTTCTGGTGATTTCTGCGATGAGATGGCTGGGAAATGTAAAAAGTTTTAAAATGTACGTGGTTAGCTTTTAAGCTTTTTGCCATGAACGTGACCCCGGCTAGGTGGGTTACCCCACCTTGAGACGTCTACATGACAAATTGTCACCCTTGCTGACAGGGTTACCCCACCTGGCAGACCGGGCAACCCACCTTGGTAAAGGTCTTGTAAAGGTCTTGTAAAGGTCCAGTTCTAATGTTCTTACTTTTACCAAGTATTCGATTGGTTATTTTCCAGAAGTCTTTGGGTATCTATGACTCTTCAATTTGACTGATCCAATGTTGGGCTTCAGCTATCCTTAGCATCCTTTTGATGCAGTTTCCTTTAATCCTGTATCGATCCCATAACATACTGTCATCTGGATTAGCTTGTGCTGCTTTCAAATATTTATACTTTTGATTCATGGCCCCTCTGTTTTCTGTATTAATCCAATGAAGAGATTTGGATCTGGCCTTTACTTTCCTACTTTTTATGTGGGTCTCCAAGATTTCTTTGAAGATAGTTTCCCATATGTACCCACTATCCTAAATCTCCTCTACGGTACTAACAATATGCCATGGGGCTTCATCTAGGTCCTTTTGTAGTTTGTCAATTTCTAATGTCTTATAATTTCTAACAGAAAATATATAAGGCTTAGAATTTCTCTTCTTAAAAGAGAAAGTGACATATGTAAGATGATGGTCAGAGATGCTCAAGTTAATTGAGTCAGCTAAGATATGAGATGCTTGGAGGTTGGGGCTAACAATGATAAGGTCAATTAGAGTCTTAGGACCTGTTTACATGGAGGTGGGGAACCCCAAGTAGGTGAGGTAGATGTCGCACAGTAAATTTGAGTTGAAATCACCCAGCAAGATAATGTTTTTCCTTTTAATCAAGATCCTGCCAAGCAAATCATACATACGGTTCAAAAAGGTGGTAGATTTAGGTGGGTGACATAAGCAGCCAAGTAGAGTAGATTGGGAACATACTGTAATATTTAACCAGACAGCTTCCAGGTCCTGGACAATATTCCATTTGAGATCTTCATAAACAGTTAGACTCTCACGGTAATGCATTAGCACTCCTCCACCCCTCAAACCATTAGATCTGTCACGTCTTGCCAGTTCGTATCCTGGTATCTTGATCAGGTTATTGGATATTTCCTCAGTGAGATGAGACTCGGTAATTTCCAGTATATCAAATTTAGTAAAATACTAACTTTATTAATGAATTTCTTTCCAGAACATGCCAAACATAAGACTACAGAGCTCAGATGGAGAAATATTCGAAGTAGATGTTGAAATTGCTAAAGCATCAGTCACAATCAAAACTATGCTTGAAGGTAAGTGCGTTAACCCTTTAACCCCTAAGAGTGATTAGTAACTATATTCTCCTGTCAGTGTCACCCTTAAAACAAACATTGAGGTCATGAGAATAAAGGAAATGATCACCAACTAAAGAAGCTCTTGATTGTTAAAAAAATTCTCTTTGCCAATACCATAAGAAATGTATAGAGAACGGTATGGAGAAAACTGATGAATTGATACTGATGTTAGAGTGTAAGATTACAAGAGCAGATCACAGATAACTCAATTTGCTCAGTGCTTTCCCATTATAGAAAGACAAATGTACAAATGGTCTTGATGGTTGGGTCTTATAATAAAGCTCTAAGTCTATGGTATTGTTCAAAAGTAACGCAAGCGAAATGCGCGAATTTCGTTTTTTGTTCTCGCGAACTTAGAAATTTCGTGCGAAAGTTCGAATGACAATTCGAGGCTTTTTGTGCGAATTTTCCGTCGAACAAAAAGCGCTATTTCGTCGAATTTTCGCTTCGAAACGAAAGTTCAGCGAAAGTTCGCGATAAAAAGCGTAGGTTTACTGCTTACTGCTCGCAATTTTGCGCTAGATAGACACGGTTGTTTGCCGTGCGATCTATCCTTCATATAACGTTCACGAAATAGACGACAGGAGCCAGTAAGACGCAGGTTTGGTCAAGCGAGAGATGCCTGAAAGGCTCACTTGTAATCCTACGCTTTTAAAGGTTTTAAAGGTTTTATCCAGTCGGATGGAAGCCCTAGTTATACAGGAGCTCGATTCGAGTTCTAGTATAGTTTGATATTTTTGGCATAATGACGACCAGAATGTTACGAGATGGATAAATGAATGAGAGAATTGTCTACGAAGCATTGGTATACCATGCGTTGTCATGGTTGTGAATAGTTTACGTCACGCTTCCTCGCGCGGAGTCTCGCCTACAAATCGGGAATTTCATATGTTGTTATATGATGAAGTTAATCATAAAAAATGGCGCCTAGTTCATGTTCCACTTGCCTGAAGAGATTACGTGGGCGTTTGTACTGAGACTCGAACACCTGGCTGTTCGTATCACATCAACAATCAAACATTCACTGAGGTTTCAACAGGAAAGAGCGATAGAATAGTTGCTTGAATGGATGAGAATGATTTCGAATATTTCTGCAATGCATTACAACAATACGTAGACTACACTTTGCTGCAATAAGTAGAGCGAATTTTCTCTCGAAATTTCGCACCGAACTTTCGAGAAGAATGAACTTTTCCTCTTGAGTTCGCAACTCACTAGCGTCCACAGCGAAATATCGTTCGTAATTTCGGCGTACTAAAACAATAGGTGCCTCGAAAGTTCGCGGAAATTTCGTTCGCAGCAAAATTTCCTCGAAAAGCCAGGAAAAGCCAGGAAATTAGTCGGAGTTCGTTTGCGTTACTTTTGCACAATACTGTACTTACCAATCTTAAACCTGGTATTATTAACGGTACTTTTTAGCATTCTAAGGAACATACAGCAGTATACCACCTTTTCCGTATATCCAGGCAGTTTGGAAAGCAGTAAGGCACTTTTTATCCCCATGACAAATGCTTTTCATTCAATTAACTTATTCTTGTTTTTTCGTGTTTTCATGTTCCCGCTTGTGGCGTAGCTCAATCTCTCTGTATAAAAACCACACACAACCCACAATTCCTCTATTAGCTGTGATGAGGGGCTAATGCTTATAACATGAGCTTTACAGACTCTTTTCTGTGGCCAATTTACATTATAGAATAGAGGAAATGATCATCAACTTGAGCAGTTCTTGATTGTTAAACAAATTCTCCTTGTTAGCACCTTGGGAAATGTATAGAGAGCAGTAAAGAGAATATGCTTAGTGATGTCTGGGTGTAAAGGGTTAACATGATATTTACTTCCATTACAGATCTTGGCATGGATGAGGATGATGATGAACCTGTCCCGCTTCCCAATGTCAATGCGGCAATTCTTAAGAAGGTAATGCTGACTGTTTAGCAGAGTCCTGGGTGTTTGCATACCTCTAACTATTTGAGGTTGTGGTCTGTACTTTATGCAATGGACCAAGTTTTTCAGCAGATTTATGGAATGGGTGGGCCATAAGTTAAAGTACTGACCAAGAAAATGTGGTTAGGAAGACATTTATTATATACTGGGTTCAAAAAGAGAGGGAAGATTTCAGTTCAAACAAACTTTCAAATTTAGATCTCACCAACAGTAAAAAATGGCCAGCTAAGGTGACCAAGAATATGCCACAAATATGTTTTTGTGGTTATGTTGTAGGTTAAAATGGTACTAAGTTTGAAATTATATCAAACTTGGTTGGTTTTATTTTCCATGTTATGGAATTATCATATGATAATTTAAAAAAAAAAGAAAACATTTGTACATCAAACCAGTCTAAAATCACTTTGACGCAAATTTTTCTTTAACCCTTTAACTTTTGGCAGTGATTAACATGAAACTTCTTCCTATAATTCCAAACATTATTCAGCAAACAGATAATGAGAATACCCAGACTTAGCAGGTAGAAGGTGTTGTCTTGATCTAACATAGAATTCTTTTAACTAATTTTCAAGGAAATGTGTAGCAGCCTGATAGTAGAATTAATAATCAGATCTTTTGCTTTTATGAAGGTTATTCAATGGGCTACTCATCACAAGGATGACCCACCCCCACCAGATGATGATGAAAACAAAGAAAAAAGAACAGATGACATTGATCCTTGGGATCAAGAGTTTCTCAAGGTGGACCAAGGAACACTTTTTGAGCTCATTCTTGTAAGTTTGATTCCTAAATGAAGTACGACTTTCTTATAGATGAATGAGTGGAACATGGAGCAACTTAATCCTTTAATTCTTTACACCCAAACATCAGTTTGCATATTCTCCATACTGTTCTCTATACATTTCCCAAGTTACTTACAAGGAGAATTTGTTGAACAATCAAAAGCATCTTTGCTTGATGATCATTTTCTTTATTCTTGTTACCTGAATATGTGATTCAGAGATTATCTTGTGAGGAGAAGTTAGATGCTTGTCACTCTTAAGGGTTAAAGAGCTAAACCCTACGAGTGCCTGGTGTCTCATTTCTCCTTCCTGTGTCTCCCTTGAATCAAATATAAAGTTCATGAAAATAAAGGAAATGATCATCAATTTAAGAAGCCCCTGATTGTCAAACAAATTCTCCTCCTCAGTACCATAGGAAATGCAAATAGGACAGTATAGAGAATATGAATCATCAAGTAATAGAAATAGAGCAGAGCTATGTATAACTTTTCCCATAAGCAGTTGCCAATGGTGTAATGAGCAGCGCTGCTGTTAGGCAAAAACCAAACATGGGAGGTTTACGCTGGCAGAAGATGATGTTAGACCCTGGTTACTGGCTTTTAATGAAATCCCTTGATGAATAGTGGTGAGAAACGGAGTAATATAATTCACAAGTGAAGAGAGAATAGCAAGGCAATCAAAATGTAGGCTTAGAATTTTAGATCGTTGACCTTCTCTCTGATACTGAAAACGCTGGTAATCATTGTGGTTAGCGTGTTAGAGGACACGATGGACATTTTACGTGGCAACTCCCAAAGCTAAGAAGAAGTTTTTTATTATTATTGATGACTGTCTTCTTTTTTGATTCAGTATTCCAGGTTTGATCTGTTCTGTGATTCCAAGAAACCTATTGTTTTGAATCACCATTATTGTGCCACATGATAGTACATTCTGTTTGTGTCATTCAAATGAATTGAGCAGAGATCATCAGTTTCTTTCTCTTTAAGCATAGCTTACTAAATCGTAAGTAACAACAGTACTTACCCCAGTAGTGTGTGGTTTGTTAGTTGCTCACATTTCCTGATCTCTGCTCTGATTGGTCATTAATGCAATGAACATTCCAAAAACATATGGGTAAAAGTAAAGAATCTAATCTCACCAACGCGTCGGCCAATGCATTGGCCAACACACTGTCAACACGTTGCCTGACACACTACCAATGTATCAGCTGACACACTACCAACGCGTCAGCCGACACACTACTAACACATCAGCCGAAACACTACTAATGCATTGGTCGACGTGTTGGTAGGATCGGATTCTTTACCTTCTCCAACATATGGGGTGTGTATGGTGTTCTAAGTTAGACTCTGATGAATTAAGTGTGTGTTTCTCATTGCAGGCTGCAAACTACCTTGATATCAAAGGTCTTCTAGATGTCACATGTAAAACTGTAGCAAACATGATCAAAGGTACAGTATACCAGAACTTTTTTCTGTGTTCTAGCCTTGTTTCCAAAATAGGCCAAAGTCTCATGCAAAGCACTGTAAAGTGCCATTGGCAGATGGGGTTTACAGTCAAGTCGCCCGAAACCTGAGTCATGTTACCCGAAATTTTAGTTATGAAAAAAAAAGTCAAGTCGCGCGAAGAAATAAATATTAAAAAGATCTGAGTTTCAGACTGTTAATAGGCAATAACGTTGAGAAATTTTTATCCCTGAAGCGCTCTTTGTTTCCGATAACACCATGAAGATTCTTAAAGCGTTGTTCGTTTCTAAAAGCAAAGGGAAGCATTCTCCGTTTCTAACAAAAAAATGAAGCGTTGTTCGTTTGGTATGTACTCGTTTCTTACTCATGGACATTTCGTAAGCTTGAGAAACTTTTTCTTGGTTTCTAACAAAACCATGAAGACTGACTACACAGAAATCGATCATATGGTCAGAAAGGCCATATGATCGACCGTAATCGTCGCACTGTAGGGCTTGTTGGCATGGGCTAACTTCATTATCACACTCAATGCAAGGGTGAATGCTCATTTTGATCAGTTCGTATTGTAGCTAGCTTTACCCTCTTTATATATACTTTGATCGGATCAAAATAAACATGCGACCGCCAGAGCACAACTACATAATTTATGCTTATTCTGATCCTAGGGGAAATGATGCTATCAGACTACTATTGTGAAAAAAGTCACAAGCATAAACAATAGATTGTTATCTTAAAAATATCTCACTTACCTTACGCAAGGCAACAAGTTAATTTTTAATTTTACCAAGTTCACAAAAAACACAACATAACTTTATTTGTATGTTACTCGCTTTACCTTTTACCGACTTGTCGAACGCGATAATCGACATTCGCTCACCAGGTGTTTTCATCTGTTATTGTTAAGAAAATCACAAACAGACACAACAGAACTTTACTTGTATGTTACGCTGTATCCGTGCATTTGTTGTTATAGAAACGAACAACGCTTCCCTCTGTTGCTAGAAACAAACAACGCTTTTAGAGTTGTTACTCAAACATATTTCAATTCCAATCATACAATCGATTTCTGTGTAGTCTAAGTCTTCATGGCATTTTTAGAAACAAGAAAGAGTTTCTCAAGCCTACGAAATGTCCGTTAGTAAGAAACGAGCACATACCAAACGAACAACGCCTCATGGTTTTGTTAGAAACGGAGAACGCTTCCCTTTGTTGCTTGAAACGAACAACACTTTTAGAATCGTTACTCAAACATATTTCAATTCCAAGCATACGATCGATTTCTGTGTCGTCAAAGTCTTTATGGCTTTGTTAGAAAAAAAGAAAAGGTTTCTCAAGCTTACGAAACGTCCGTGAGTAAGAAACGAGTACATATCAAACGAACAACGCCGCATTTTGTTGTTGGAAACGAACAACGTTTCCTTTTGTTGTAAGGAACGAACAACGCTTTAAGAATCTTCATGGTGTTGTCGGAAACAAAGAGCGCTTTAGGGATAAAAAATTTCTCAACGTTATTGCCTATTTACAGTCTGAAATTCTGATCTTTTTAGAATTTGTTTCTTCAGGCGACTTGACTTTTTTTTCGGGCGACATTACTAAAATTTCGGACAACATGACTCATGTTTCGGGCGACATGACTTCGGGCGAGATGACTCTTGGGCGACTTGACCGGTTACCGCAGATGGATATGGTGCTAAAGTAATCCTTCATTATGCATGATATTTCTTTTCTACCAGGCAAAACGCCAGAGGAGATCAGAAAGACATTCAACATTAAGAACGACTTCACACCGGAAGAGGAAGAACAGGTTTGATTTTATATCTTTCTCTGTAGTAAAATTGTAAACAAACAAATATTCAAACAAAGAGAGAGAAAGAGAAGAATGATAAGGAACAATATAGCCATAGGTTAATATTGCTCTTCTTTGCTTCAGGCTAGTTTAAAATCATTTTGTCCTAAATTTTAATTTGAAAATGGAACATAACTATTTGCATAGCATTACCATTGCATTAAATGTTTGCCCTGTTTTTTCCCCCTTATGGTTTTTTTTTTTTTGGGTGGAGGGCAAGTGTTGAAGGATTTATCCATAACTTATCAATATCTTGATCTTGTTTGAAACACAGCAAACAAAAATCAGCTTTCAGGCTGTCAAAATTACAAGATCTTTTGAGAACTCCAGGAACCACAAAGAAATATAGTTAAACTTGAATCGCTCTGATGAAGGGCTAACGCTCGAAACGTCAGCTTTTTTACCCTTTACAGTGGCTAATTTACGTTTTCAACTCAGTTGTTAATGCTAAGTTACCAGCTATACTCTCCCACCAACGCAGCACCACAGTTTCTTTAGAAACTTACCCCTTCAAACATTTCTTGTCTGTGCTTCTTGTGACAGGTTCGCAAAGAAAACGAGTGGTGTGAAGAAAAGTAAAGTTGACTCTAAATGTACACAGTATTTACTTGAAAACACTTCAAAGCCTTAAAACTTCAAGAACTTTGCAATGATAGCACTTTTTTTATGACCCTATGGATTTTGTAATTTGTGAACGTGGTACACTTTGTGTAGCCAATTCTATTCTTTAATTTAATTCAGTTGAAGTTAAGCAGTGATCAACCTGCCTTAAGTTTAATCTTTTTTTTGAGAGTAGAAGCCAGCAAGTGTATATTTGTAGCAGAACTAGTTTGTGAAAGGGAGGTCATAAATTACTGCATTTTATTTGACTTGTCATTTATAATAAAGGAGTGTGATTCTGTTTTTTTTGCTGTAATTACTTACTACTACCTCATCTCAAATTTGTTTTGTTTACCCTTGATTAAAATGCAACTTCTCCCTTTAATATCCATACATTATCCAGCAAACAGGTAGAGAGAATACTCAAACTTATTAGGTAGAAGTGGTTATCTTGATCTAACACTAAATTCTTGTAACTATAGTGCAAGGAAATGTATAGTGGAAGGGAGAATTAATAATCAGGTCCAGAAATTTTTGATGGGGAGGGGGGAGGGGGTCAGGACTTTGACTTATTAACACAGAAATTTTATCTACTAAGCTTTAGTAAGTTACCAGTAACAAACATTTCAAGACAAGTGAATATTAAGTACTTTATCATGGGTATTTGTATAAGTCTACCAGGATCCTTTTATGAATACTACTCTCTTTCTGTTCTGTGATAAACAGGAATTAAAAGAAGTAGCTCGAGGCGTGATCTAGTTATACCATTATCCAAGAAAAGCAAGAGCCTGTCTTCTTGTTAAGTTTGGAACATCTTGCAAATCATGTGATAATTAATTTGTGCTTTGCCCTCACCAGCTTTTGCACAATATAAATCTGAAGCTTATAAAGTAATATGCAGTCTTGTTATTGCAAGAATTACGGTGTTAGACATGTAGGATTGGTCAGTACACTATGGCCTGAAGGTACAGTTTAATTCCAGCCAATAGTCATCATTCAATCTATCAATCAATCAATCCTTTATTTATTTAAGCAGGTTAATAATTGCAAAATTGTTGGAGACAATATTGTATCGGCAGCCAGAGGCGAATGTGGACCTGCTATATAGAATAATAATATTATAAACTGAATAAACTATAGCAAACTTAATAATAACTTAGTAATTACTAAAATCATCTGATGTGGACCTAGCATGTAGAATCATAATAACAATAATATTAAATAAAATCAGCTGATGTAGAACTGCTATGTACAATAATATAATAAATAAGACTATAATGAACTTAATAATAGCTTAGTAATAAATAAAATTGTCCTTCTTATTTGAAATCATAATAGCCTCATTGTTAAATGAAAATTGGAGATTATATTTGAAGCTTTCTTAAGATTACTTTAAATCCTTCTTTACTAACATTTGAAAGTTTAACTTTCTAATTTATAAAGTTTGAAATATCAGGACCCCTGTATTGAAAAGAACTCCTTCCTAATTCAGACTTTACCCTATTAATATGATATTGATTACTGAATCTAGTTGATTGAAATGATCTAGAGAACATGTCCAGATTTTGGCTAGGAGCAGACCCTATGAAGACTTGGTACATCTTAAGTAATATGTGTCTTTATTAAATAATTAATAGGATGCTAGTTGTATTGAGACAGACATAGGCTACTTTTTAGCAAACAACTATGTGACATGCACAGGCAGGAGTATAATCTAGGCTGTTAAGTAATGGTTGGGAGTAATTTCCCCACACTAGTATGCCAGAAGTGACACTAGGAATAATTATTTTGAAATTTATTTCTTCTAGAACTGACTTGGGTAAGTATGACATTCTCCTTAAACCTTTAGCTGCCAGAAGTGATTAACATGTAATTTCACCCTGTAATATTCACACACTATCCAGCAAACTGGTAATGAGAAAACTCAAACTTATCAAGTTGAAGTTGTTCTTTTAATAAAACTTCAAATTCTCATCACCAACGGACAAGGAAATGTGAAGCAGCTAGAGGGGAGAATTTACATCCAGATCTTGGGAGTTAAAGTATTAAAGCACCAACTATTTCAGAAAATGAAGTTTTAGCTCTGTCTACTTGAGCATGCCAAGAGAGTTGGTTATCAATCATAACACCTAGGCAGGTTGTAAAACTGACAAACTTCACAAAGCCATGGCCAAAATGTAATTGCATCTTGGCAAAGAAGAGCTGGCTGAACAATGGTTTGTAATGAAGCCTAACAGTGCCTCCCTTCACCAAAAGGTACACATAGATGTCAGTGCACTGTTGGATAACCCTGTCAAAATGCTAAGATTAACTTGGTATGGGTCAGTATGGATCTGCACCCCATCCAGGGAGAGAAGTATCAAACAGTAAAGATTCAGACTTGGTGAAGGCTGTGATAGGCTCTTTGCTACTAGCTGGTAGAAACTGGTACCAAGTGTGATTGATAGGAGGATTATGGGGAGGGTGAGCAAGTAGAGAGAGTTGGTTGTGAACAGAAGGTTTGTGTATGGATTTGAATGCATAAGCAATAAACGGCAATAATCAAGTTTTTTCTGTTTTGGAGATTTCTTAACAAGAGCATTTCCAAAATAGCTAATTTGACTTTTATTACCATCATCCTACAATTGTGTCACAAGAAACCAATAACATATTTGCAGAAAATATATACAGGCTCTGGGATTTTGTGAGAGGTTGATGTCGAGGGAAACATCTTTTTTTGAGGACAATGGTTGTGCTAAACCCAGTCAGAATTTTTCAAGTCCAGCAGAGTCTAGCATTCCCCAATGTAGTGATAAGCCCATCAGTTCTCACTTTCTATCACCAATTCTCTCCTCTAACAACTCAAAATATCTTTGTTTATCAGCTTAATGTTACAGATTGTGTACTTAAGGGTGAAAACATTTTGTGAGTCTTTTGGTTGCTAGATTTTTATCCTTGTTTCAATTGTCACCATTTTCATAGAGGGATGTACAGGTGGCAGTAAAAAAAAGAAGAGGTTGATACTAAATCAAATAAAATTGTTTGTTGTGGTAATCCAAACTCAGATACCCCTTTGACCTCCGAGAGTGATTAGCATCTAATTTCTCCTTAAAATAGCACCAATGATTCACACTTTAAGCTCTGGAGAATGAAGGATATGAACATTAACTAAAGATACTCTTGATGATTAAATTCTCTTAGTCAGCGCCTTACCAAATGTACAGAGAACAGTATGGAGAATATGCATACAGATGTAATAGTGTTTAAAGGGCAACTGTTTCTCTGAAACTGAATTGTGAAAAGGTTTAAATGACAGAACTGGATTGGATTTTAACCCTTTCACTCCCATGAATGACCAAGATAGAATTTCTCCTTACAATATCAATACAATATCAACCAGAGAAGTGATGAGAATAAAGAAAATTATCAATTTAGGGATACGTTGATCCAATACTAAATTCTCTAAACTAGCATTATAAGAATTGTATGGTTGACAGTAGGAAGAATTACAAATTTGATCTGGGAATTAAAGGGTTAATGTGATTGGGTGAATAAGGGTAGTCACTGACCCGTTTTAGGATCCACTGTTTAGTGGCAAAAATATCTGGTCTAATTATATATTTACATTCAATTTGGTAATTATTATTATTTAAAGAAAAGGTTCTGTCAGCTTTCTTTCTTTTTACACAAGTTGGGGTTGTGAAGTTGGGAAATTGTAAAACCTTCTACTATTTAGATGAAAATTATAAATGCATTTCAGTTTTATTATTTTAAATGTTTAAAGCACCACACCCATAAATTAAAAACTGCATTGTCAGCATGACCAATATTGAAAATAATGGTGATATATTCATTCATAGAGCAGAATCTAACAGGAACAAGTTCAATTTGATCTATAGAGAAACAGAAATGCATTTATGAGCCTAGAGATTCCTTTCAAGTTAAAATTCATTCAATTTTCATTGATTCAATGAGGATTACAACTTGTAGTACAGTCCTAGAACTGTAACCACACACCTTTGTAAAAGATAGAAATATATGTACAAACTTTCCCTACGGCGATTAGACAATTAGGCAAACAAGACGAGATATGAAATCGAAAGTCTGCCCGTTTTTAACGCGGAATGAAATGTAAAAAATATTTTGTCAAATTTTTAACCGTTTGTACACTAAGACCTCACATTCATTTGTATACGTGCATTACGGCGGATATTTACACATTTACGAACATTACACATAAACTTCTTAGAACACACTGTATTACCAAAATATTGCATTTCTATCGAAATAAGGGTCTTTCGTAAAGATATGGAGAATTTTACTACGATCAGAAAGATGAATAGGGTTTTGACACGAGATTTGTATTGTCTGCATTCTATATCTTTTCGTTTGTAAACAAAGTCCGTAAATGTTCGTACACCGTGTCTTACTTGATAATATTCGAGTTCATTCATCGAGATTCTTCTCCTTCGTCTGATGATCGAAACGAAGATTTCCTTGACCTCGATCGATAATCGTCGGAAAGATCGGAATCTTGTGAATCTTTAAAGTTACTTTTTTCTTCTTCGTCTCCCACAACGTCGATTTGGATCTCGTGGTCGCCCGTTGACGAAGACTCGTGGCCGACCCCATCAATCAATTGCAGACCCACAGTTTTCGTCCTGTTAGTCAATAATTTTTGCAGCGAATCGTATTTTTTCCTTGCTTCGTCGCGTTCTCTCTTCAAGCTATCGTTCTCTTTGGCAAGCTGCTCTAAGTCTTCGCGGAGTTGTTGCCTTTCGACTTCGAGATCTTCCTTCTGACGCACGCGCTTGGTCCGACTATTTTGAGCGTAACCCCGATTCTTCAATGTTCTTCTTCGTTGTTTGATGCGATAAATCTCGTCGTCAGTGAAACCTCGTAGAATAGTATTTAAATCCTTCACCGGCAAGGTTACCAAAAGTTCATCGGTAAGGTTAATTTCTTTTTTACCTCCTTCCTCCTTCTTTACTCTCTTCACTATGGCGGGTTTCTCATCTTCCGCCATGATGCCTCCCCAGCATCCTTTGTTGTCTCGTCACGTAACAATGCTCCTTGCTTCCTGTTCCAAGAAAGCTTAGCAAGGAACGCGCCGACGTGATCTCATTACGTAATCTATCTAAGTAGGCGTTAGGTATAAGCGACAAGAAATATGACAATTTACCACCAAAGATCCTCGTCCAAAAATTACAAATTATTTTGAAGAACGAGAGAAAAAAGTAATTCATACCATTTTCACTGTGCAGTGTAAATTTTAAATGGGGCTGCAGTTCCCATTACACTTTTGTGGCTTCAGGGAAGACGACTAAAGGGTGGTGTTTGAGCAATGGTAATAGGGTAACAAAAAAAAGTGCCAACCCAAGTAAAATCACAGCCAAAAATTGGGCGAATTAAGCTTCAGGAAAAGAAGAAGACCATTACAATAAAATACAAGCTCAGAAAACTTGCTGCCCTACCCCCTCCCTCTAAAACAAAATGGTCTGTCCATCACCTATTTATATGTATCATTTTGGTGTATATCAAGGAGCATCCTTTAACTGAGTGACTGACGTCTAATTTCACCATACAATATCACCCATGAATCACACATTAAGGTCACAGGAATAAAGGAAATCATCACCAAATAAAGAAGCTCTTGATCATGAAACAAATTCTCTTCATCAGTACCTTAGGAAACTTGTGGAGAACTGCTACGGAGAATGGGAATTCTAATGTTAGGGTGGAAGGGAAAAATGAAAAGAAGGAAAATGTAGCTGATTAAAAAAAGATCAATATGAGCCAAATAAATCTGAAATTTTTCTATTACAGTTTGTATGTGAGGATCAATTTGTTACTTCTTTCTTTAACCCTTTAACTCCCAAAATCTGATCGCCAATTCTCCCCTCTAGCTGCTACACATTTCCTTGTAAGTAAGTTATGAGAATTTGGTGCTAGATAGAGATAAAAACTTCTTCCTGATATCTTTGAAAATTATCATAACCTGTTTGCTGGATAATGTTTATATATTACAGGGAGAAGTTACATGTTAATCACTTTTGGGAGTTAAAGGGTTAAAGGTACTCTCTTTTCCCTTCCTTTCTCTTTGGGGTGAGGAGGGTGGGTGGGGGCAGCTATTTCTAAACTGTAGACTGCTTCATTTCTGTTGCACCAAGGCTGCAATACCAACACAAATTTTACCATGGGGAGGTTGGGGCACCTTTTTCAAAACTCTATACTGCTACATTTCTGTTGAACCAAGCCCAGAATACTGACATAAATTTTCCCAGGGGTAGGAAGGGGCAGTTTTTTTAAAACTGTATACTGCTGCATTTCTGTTGACCCAAGCCCAGAATACCAATATAAATTTTACCTGTGGATCTGGTTATAACAAAGTTAAACTAGAAAAAGTGTTACAAAAACAAACCAAGGTAATCATAACCGGGCAAAGGATAATATCACAAGAAGCAAAACAAGTTGCTTCTGCAGTCAACCCCTTTCACTCCCAGAAGAGATTAAAAAGTAACTTCTCCCTATTAAAATCTATACACCATCCAGCAAACAGCTAATGAGAAATACTCAAACTTATCAGGTAAATGTTATTTTCTTGACCTAACACCAAATTCTCTCAACTAATTTACAAGGATATGTGCTGCAGCTAGAAGGGAGAGTTAACCAGATCTTTGGAGTGAAAGAGTTAATTATGACTGAAAGTTTCATAACCACTTGGAAGTGAATTTTTACAAAGCCTCCCCAGATGACTACCTTAAGTAAATAGTTAAGTTTATTTAAACAATTTAAACTTTTTAAAATAACTTTGTATTTGTTGTTTCGGATAAGGTTTGGTCGCAAGACAGGTAGGAATGTTCTCTGGTTGTTCAATCCATAGTTTGTGATCAATTTCATCAGCGGTTAGTTCCCCTGATAATTTCTCCAGTTCATCTTGACTAGGGGCCTGAGTGAGAAAAGGAAAAAAGGATGTTTCATTTGAGTCCAAAGCTATGGGTTTTACATGAAATTAGATAAGGTCATATGGAAGGAGAGATTTAATGATGTGGCATGATCATCTCCTGAGAGTAAGTCTTGAAAAGTACTGTTGTTGGTAGAATTGACTTAGGTTTTTTACAACCTCAGTGGAAAGTCATTATCAGAGTAACTTGTGCTCAAGTTGTCAAAAAATCAGTCACTGCTGCAGACAACAGTCCTTTTCAAGACTACTCTCACCCTTATGATCAGATTTCACTACCCCATTCAAACCATTTACTGTAAGCCTTGGACCACATCCTTGACTTTAATGTGCTCTATATATGTGCATATGCACTCTGTATGCACTTTTGTTCACTTAGCAGTGTTTGTGGAAACGAAATTTTTGCTGATCAAGAAGACAGACATTTCATCTGCAAAATAATTTTTGGGGTTTTCTGTTCAAGTATCAGAGGAGCAGCACATTTAATTTTCAACTTTTCATTTAAGGTATGTTATGACATGCAATGTTATGTTTCTCTCTATTTAAAATTCAGAGACATACTGTAATTCCTTGAACAAGCCTACAAACTCTGATACCCTGAGCCATAATATCAAAGTAGAACCCCTCTCAAATAAGCACCCCTCTCCAGCCTCCCTCACTTTCTTAAATGAGTATGAATACAAGGAAAACCTGGTTCTTATGCAACTTTACTTTGGAATTTTCAGGCTTCAACTTCAGTGGAATCAAAAAAGATTAATAGTTTCTTGATAAGGGCTAAAATCAATTAAGTGGCCTTCCTTTAGGCTGAAATTTTTGCAGGTACTTATTCGAGGAAATAGAGCATCACTGCAGTATCTTACTGCACAAAAGGAACTGAAAAACAGCAAAACAAAACAGAAAGCCTGTCCTTACTAAGGAAAATCAAGCCAATGTTCTTGTTTGAGTCCATTTTATCTTGCCCATAGGGCACAAGTTTAGCAGATCAGAAGCATTATTTGAATATGACTGAAGAGAGTCCATTTCCATGCCATTTCAATTTGAGGGTTTTTTTATTAAGGGGGAACTAAAGTCATATGCAAAAAAGAGAACCTGGAAAATTTTCATTCTCCATAGTAACTTAAGTGTGGAGGCACGGTGGCCCCATAGTTGGTGCGCTCAACTCCAGATTGGGTGGTCTGGGTTAGAGCCCTGGCCAGGGTCATTATGTTGTGTTCTTAGGCAAGACACTTTACTCTCACAGTGCTTCTCTTCACCCAGGTGTACAAATGGGTACCAGCAAATGTGTTGGGGGTAACCCTGCGATGGACTAGCATCCCATCCAGGGGGGAGTAGCAATACTCCTAGCCACTTCATGCTAAGAAAACCGGAGTTAAGCACCGGCCCCATGGGCCACTTGGGCCCATATAAAGGCTTTACTATAGTAACTTAGGTGGGAGTTGCAGTGGCCTAATGGCTAGTGACTAGAATCTAATTTCTTCTTTACAGTATCACCTCCAAATCACACAGTAAGGTCATGGGGATAAAGGAAATGATCTCCAACTAAAGAGAAGTTCTTGATCATTAGACAAACTCTCCTTGTCAGCATCTTAGGAAATATATAGAGAACAGTGTATGGAGAATATGCATACTGATGTTAGGGTGTAAAGAGATAATTATGAAAAGTTTACCTGTAACACAACCTTGTGCATATTATCCAAGTCACTAGTATATTGGAGTGTGTTAGAATCATCACGATGCATCCACAGGGCAGCTGTACTTGCATGACAAGCTTGTGCTATTACGGCTCCTATCGGCCATGACAGCAACCTCAGGAGATCACCTCTTACCACAACATACTGAACAAGCTGAGATGATGTTGATGACATTGAATGATCACAGGAGTCCTGCTGAATAAGGGATGATAGTTGAAAATTAATTTCAAGACCTCATGTGATAATAACTGTTGCTAGATTCTATGATCTAGAGGTCAGCTCCCCAGACAGGAGAAGAAAAGTCCAGGTTTGAGCTTATCCGCAGTAGAGGCGTTGTATTAGGGTTAATTCACTGACTTTACAAGCTTGTTTTCATTTATTCATGTCTGAGTTAGAGTCAGAGTGGATGGTGGGGGGAGGGGGCAGGGAAAGGTGTAATATTCAGTACACAACTTCTTCCACTATTCATCCTTTTGACCGTCACTCTCCCTCTTAATTCAAAGGTATTTCTTGCCCCAACCTTCCCCTTTTGTAAAAATCAAAGATGACAGCTATAACTTTCACAGAGAAAATTCTGAGCACTCGTTTGCCAGGTTTGAGCACTTTGGGGTTCACTTGGGATCATTAGCGCACCAATAACTTGCACAGTAGTAATTTCATGGCGCAGTGGAAAGCTACACGCAAAACCTGATAAATACTGCCAGATTCCAGGAGCCTCCCGCTGAGGAAACTGCCGATTATATTTATTAATGAATAAATTCACTTCTGTAACAATATCTGCAGGCTCAGTTTACAAATTCTTTATCGACATGGAACTCGACTACAATGCCATTGGAAGTAGTGCGCTTACGAAGCCTGAACTAATTTTGATTGGTAAATAAATAACTTACTGCCCAACAGAAAGTCAGATTGCTTCTCTTACCGATGTGGTTCTGGCTAACAGAAGAAGTTGGTGTATCGAACCGATCTTGTAAGTGTCTGACAAGTCACTGTGCGGTCCAATTGGATCCCAGGTTCCTTTCGTCCTCTTAATTGAGGCATGCGCAGTTGATCCATACTGAAGCGCGCGCAAAATTCTAATTCCCATCGTCCCTCTCGTGTGTGGTAAGTGAGGATAGAGGAAGTAGCTCCAAAGTCGCAGACTTCCTGAGTGAATTTCTGAAACGTTTTGCTGCTGAAGGGGAAAAGGAGAAAGGGGCTACTGAAAGGTAAGTTGGATTCGATGGATTGGAAGTAAAAAATATCTTCACGATGAAGTACCACACATCGCCTTGGAGACTGCTTGCGTGAAATTGGTTTGTGTCCTGACGGGAAGGGAACAGAGAAGTATGTTCGGGAGGGGAAACAGAAGAGTGTGTATGGGAGTAGGGGGGACAATTTCCCCCTTCTCCCTCTCTCTCTCTCCCTCTCCCTCTTCCCTTCTTCCTGTCCCTTCCTGTCCCCTCCCCATCACGATGTGAACATCCTGTCTCCGTTAGAGCCGCTACTGAAGGACAGGGGATATTCAAGAAAAAAAATTGTGGAGACAATCAACATGAATTCTTTCACAATATTTCATTTCTTAAATCTTTCCTTTCAAAGAAGATTTCGAGCCTAACAGCAACTTGATTTATGGAAACGAATTCATATTATGCGGTCTGTGGGTAATAAGTGGCAAGTTATCCTCTGAGGAAAAAAAAAAGAGTTTATGTTCTTGGATATAAATATATTTTGGCCTTTCTCAAAGTCATTTTAACCTTCACCTGGCGGCTCTGAATCGGGCCTAAAAAACATATGTGTGCCCACGAACACACACTCCTTTGTCTTATTCTGAGAGAGCTCCTTCGTTAATTTATGCATAGAAGCTATAATTTATGAGAAAACGTCATGAGTTTCCACGGCGATGCCAGGACCCCCCGCATCCTCGAGGTTGAAGCACGCCCGCTCATTACGCTCTCGTTTGTGTCCAGCCATATTGGTAAGTTAGCGACAAGATTTGCAAAACCCGGCAGATTTTAGTCGGATTGCGGCTCTAATCACGATGACGACAGAAGATAAAGTAGAGAAAGCAAAGCTCGCTGAGCAAATGGAGAGGTACGACGACATGGCAAAGTTAATGAAGGAGGCAACAGAGAGCAAAAAAGGTGACAAAGTAGATCTTACAAGTGAAGAGAGAAATCTACTTTCTGTAGCTTACAAGAATGTGGTCGGAGCGAGACGCGCTTCTTGGAGGGTTGTGTCAGCTTTGGAGCAGAAACATGAAGGAACTGAAGACAAAAAGCTGGCTATTAAAGAGTATAGGGAGAAAATCGAGAAGGAATTAATAGATATCTGCGATGTTGTCCTGGTGAGTCCACCACCCTTCCTTGGTGTCTGAACGTACTCGTCCTTCACGGAAGTTATTGTAATTCCTCAGTGCTAATTTTTATGGTTCAAAGTGATTTATTTTTTGTACTTGAGTTTCAGTTTCAACCGAAATCTCTCTCAACAGGATCTTCTGGTAAAGTTTCTGATAAAAAAATCAGATGATCCTGACACAGACCAAAGTAATGGAGCAGAAGGCCAGATTTTCTATCTGAAGATGAAAGGAGATTACTTAAGGTACAAAGCAGAAGTGGCATCGAGCCCAAGCAAGGATGGTTAGTATTTCTCTATCAATTTTCGTTATATCATGATCAATCTTACTTTCAAACTTTGCTCTAAGCATGGACGTTTTTAACTCGTCACCTCCGATGTTCAAGTTCGCAAATCCAATTCGATGTAAGGTCGGCTCTCTACTACGGTTACGGATTTACAGAAACCATCTATCTGTAACGATTCAGAACTCTTTAAACTAAGGCTTAAATCGATTATTCTTGTTTTCCTGGAAGAGTTGTATCCTTGTCGGGAGATCCATTCAATAGGAATCAATTAGTGATATCAATCATAAATCGATAAAATTCAATAGTAGTTCACTGATTCTTACTGGCTGGTCATCTTACCAATGAAATTTGATGATCAATGAAAGAAATACCTTGACTTCACTTGGTTGTTTTTGTTCTATATTGATAATCTTTGGTAGGTTATGCATCAGTCAAAATCAAGTATATTTGCTAGACAAGTGATGATCTTGGATTAGAAAAGTGCACTATAGATAGTTTAGGAAGGGGCATTTTCTTGGCAGGAATTCCAGGGTATAATTAAACCTGGGAGCATCAAACAATGGCTTGGCTTACAGTTCTGATTTGTAGTAACTCATTTTATTTGATTAAATGGGTGTAATTTATCAAAATATCTTTCTAAGGCATCCAGAGGGAGGTGAATCATCTCCAAGGACTTCACTTAGCCAGTGTGATTCAAAGCTCTTGCATGAAACTAAGGTAGATAGATACCTGCATGAGAGCAAGGCTGTTTCAGTAAGTCTAAGATGCTGTCAGAAAAGAAAATATAAGACTGGAAAATTATATGAATAGTATGTTTTCTCCTACATTAAACACAATTAAGAAATTTACCCAAGTGAGTAGGCATTTGATATGGTACAAAATGCAAATTAAGTTAATACTGATTTCGTTTTTAATTCTGAAAATGGCTGAAATTAGTTGATGGCTGCCATTAAAATCACAAAACCAAGAAACTGTCCTCTGGGATGAATAAAACCTTTATTCTTTTTCAAAAAATGGAATTAAAAAAGGCAAATGTTGCTGTACAAAATAGTTTTTACTGCACAAGAAATGGTTACACTCTGAACAAAATAAAAAATAAAAACATGCTTTTGAAGAAAAAAAACATGAAATATGCCACTGTTAGGGATGGATCCAAAGATATCTTTGTCAAGAGGAGAAGAGCTATCCATTTTACCAAGTGTGCAGACCTTGCTTTTCTTTATCAGGGTTAGATGGCAATTTAAAAGGACTCGACACCTTAGCCTGTGTAATTGAAAAGGGATCGTAGGTAGTCAGGATGGCAGCGGCAAGGAAGACATCAATTGAAAAATGAATTTTAGTGAGAACTTGTAAATGGCTGGATGTACTTACCCCTCTTTTCCATTTGGAAACTAAAAAAATTTACAGTCAGGGTTTATGCTCTCAGACCATGCAAGTTTTGATGAGTATATGTTGTTGATTTGTAGAGGACCACCAAGAATTCTGCAAAGTTTTAGAATGCATGTGCTTAGCTATTGTTCTGCCTACTAGGTCTTCTGTTTTTCCAGGTGTTCATGTTGCCGCCATGGTTTGCTTAAGCTCTCTTTTTTTTGAGCTCAGAGTAACTGGTGGTAAATTGGTGGCACAAACTCACAGAAATGTGTCGTGAAATACCAACTGTTAATGCAGCTATCATCGCTTTTCCTGCCAAAATGACATTCATGCTTACTTTTCTCAGATAAACTAATGTGATAAAGGATGTCTCATGCAACATAACTTTTAAACTATACACTTTAGGCATTAAAAATGCCACAGCTTTCTATGTGACTACTGAACATTTACACCTTTTCTTGTAAATTTAATCACAAAAATTTCTTTCTACTAATCTTGGTGAGCAAAACAATTGCAGCTTGGAAAGCTGAACATCCTTTACCGGAATGTTGAAGAGGTTTACAACCTTATTGGGGGAGATTTGAAAGGGCCCTTTCCTTTTCAAGGGTCTTGGTGCACTGATGTACCTAATTTTTAAAACAAATATGAGTAATATTTTTAATGTCTTCCATTTGTAATATAATTAACAATTTTTATTTTTATTTTTAGAAATAATTGAACAGTCTGAATTATCATACAAGAAAGCACTGGACTTAAGTAATAAAGAGCTAGCTCCAACTCATCCTATCAGGCTTGGATTGGCACTTAATTTCTCTGTCTTCTATTATGAAATAAAGAACGCGCCAGACCAAGCATGTAAATTGGCAAAAAAGGTTGGTGTATGAGCAGAACTACAGAGTTCAACAGTACCAATAAATATGTAAATATAATTTTCATATATTCACAGTTATTTATTCATCACTTTACAAGTTTGATGCAAACCAATATAATGACCAGCTCCTAGTTGACTTGTTAGCTCAGTTGGTAGGGTACTGCACTGGTATTACAGGGGTCATGGGTACAAATCCCATACAGGCTTGGGCTTTATTTTCACCACTGCTTAAGTAGTGTTCATTGCTGCATAGCTTCCTTTTGTATTCATTAATTAATCCACAGTTCACACGTATGATTTCCATATATCCATGATCAGTACTGATAAACTAATTACAACAACCTGATCACAGGACTTTACTTACTATTAACTACTCACAATACAGAAATCACAAAATGATGCTAATAATATTTTTTAGTATATACTAGAACAGTGGATTTTGCTGAAGGTACACCCCAGCCAGACAAGGTTCAAATTCCCCACCCCCTGGGCACATACAAGGATCAAATGCCTGTAGGTTGAAGGGGGGGAAGGGGTGATGAACCTTGAAATTGATTGGTGTGTAATGTCTGTGGCATTGGGAGTGTCAAAAAATTAACTGTTTGGCAGAAGCAAAACTTCAGGGGAAAATGTGAAAGACAATTTTTGACAGGGGTCTTTGAAGGATAAATTTCTCAAAAAATAAATACTAGGTTCCTTTAAGTAAAGAATGTTTTTGCACATAAGCAAAAGCTTAGATTTCTTGCCCATCAAGTGGTGTGAAACCATCTTTGTTAAGAGACCTTTTAAGTGATTTAAACAATAGCTAAGCAGCTGAATGTTACTTGGCTTGGAATCTCCATTCCACAAAGCTGTTTATAGTTTCACTGATGGCCAGTCACTTCAGCAGCAATCAATCCACCAAGAGTAAGAAACTTGCTTCTTGTGTCCGGTGCCCTGCTACATACCACTTAGTGAATGAACTAGAGTTTTCCTCTGAAGCAACAAATGTAGGGCAACTTTCTAAAGACTCCACCTGTGATGTCCTGATTTCCTCCCAAAAATTCTATCTCCAAAATTTGAGTTTCCAAAACTCGAGGTTTGGCTTATCTGCTAGTGGCACTCATCTGTCAGTGTTTGTTGTAGTAATAATAACAGGGTGTTCTCAGAACCAAAAAACTAAGTTAGCCTCTTTCAGAAGTGTAAACCATGGAATGTACCTCTCTCAACATCATCATGATTTGGTTTATTTGTTTATTTTAGGCATTTGATGATTCAATTTCTGAGCTTGATACACTAAAAGAGGATTCCTACAAAGACAGCACTCTTATAATGCAACTATTGCGTGACAACTTAACCGTAAGTGTTCATTTGGTGAACCCTTTACACCCTAAAGTTAGTTTGCATATTCTCCTTACTGTTCTCTATACATTTCCTATGGATACAAAAAGAAATTAATATAGAACAGTGTGGAGAATATCCATACTGATGTTAACGTGTATAGTGTTGAACAGAGGGTGCACTCTCTCTCCGGTGCCTCTGAGGTTTTAAGTCTGGGGTGGAATAAAGTTGGGTTTTTAGTGTGGAAAAAGATAAAAACCATTTGTTATAGTGTACTGGAATGAAGAAAATAATTTGAAGAAATGATTATCGTTTTCTTTTTCCTTTTTTTACATTTGTTAAACTGCAATTTAAATTTAGGTCCTGTAAAATGTAGTAAAAAACCAAGCAAAGTGAATAGGTTGTTGTGGATTGCAAATCTTGTGAATTGAAACCCAACTCAAAACAGGTTTAGTATCATTATGCAGGTGGTTAAAGAAATTCTCATGCTCTGATTGGTCCAGGATTATGTCATATTTTGCATGATCACCTTGCAAGAGGTGACTAGGAGGAGCACTGAATTTCGAAATGGCTGCCTTGCATTTTATCAGTGTTACAGAGAAAGTAATAAACACAATAGTAGAAAATTCAGTTCCAGAGAATACCAAAGATTGGTGCAATATACTTTTCAAAAGCTGGATGTGAATTTTTGTTCATTACGGTAAATTCCATAAACTTGCTAAATTCTTTTTTTTTTTCTTTCTAAATTAAAAGTAGCGGCTCATTTCAATACAAGCAAAGAAACAATATGTTTGGAGCAGAATGGTTTTTAAAAGCAACAAATTTACAACAGTTTGCGACCTGTTACATTCTGCCCTTCATTTTATTTCTTACAGCTGTGGACTTCAACCTCAGGGGATGATGAAGATGAAGATGAAAAGCAGTGAAGCTGTTGCATCAGTGCACAGCCAGTTTCCTCACTTTGAAACTGTGTCCCTTTCATATTAATCTGAATGTCCATTTGTGTGTTACAGGTGCTGCTTATCCTTATTTTTTGTGCCTAAAACAAATCCAAATCATTGATGAGAATTGAAAAATGTTTCCCCATGATCACACCTATCTGCAGTGTCATTCTACTGTAGATAAGCCGCAAGTTTTGTACCAGAACTGGGCATGAAATGGTAGCTTCCTTATAAACGAGATCCTGTACTTTTTTTAGGGTAAATGTTTGCAATTCCATAGATGGCTTGTGATGCGTTAATAAATCATCTTCTGAAGGGTTTGTTATTGGGTGCACAGAGTCAATGAAATGGGGATAATTTTGTTTGATTTGTTATGTTGTGATGGTGACAGTATCCAGCGAAAAAGTTCTGAAGCAAAGTGTAATTTTCCATTCAATATAACCAATTTGTTAACCATTAAATGTAAGTTATGCCATTTTCGTTTTGCTTCTTGTGTTTTATCACAATGATATTACTTGAACTCCTAATGTGTGGTTGTAAATTCTCCCCTCAAGGTGCTGTACATTTCCTTTAAAATTAGTGACAAGAATTAGATCACCCTAACAACTTCTGCCCAATAACTTTGAGTATTCTTGTAGCTTGTTGTTGGATGTATCTGGATAACACAAGGAGAAGTTACATGTTGATCACTTCTGGGAGTGAAAGGGTTGAAGTTTCTTAACCCTTTAGCTCCTACGAGTGACTAGCATCTAATTTCTCCTCACAATATTATCCTTGAATCAAACATGAAAGTGATGAGAACAGGGGAGATAATATGCTGGAAAGATGACATTCCCGGTTCAAATGCCCCACCCCACCCAGGTAGGGTTCAAATTTCCCATCCTGGACATGGCGGACAGCCAAATTCTCTTGGGTTTCCTGTAGGGGGGATGTTGAAGCTTCGAATTAATCTGCGTACTATACACGAACAGGGCTGATGCACCAACGGAATTAGAGGATGAAGTTAGAGGTCCCGAGGGGATTAGAGAAATAGCAGCCACGCCTTCAAATGGCCGAAAAGATAACCTGACAATCGTCAAAGAATGTCAAACTTCTAACCAACCTTCTATAATCGCCGTCAAATTCCCTGTGAATTTTTTCCTAAGAGCTAAAATGAAGTCTTTTTGGCATTAAACAAAAATGTTGGCCTGGGTTGAGGTGGATTTTAACTAGAGTGCAGTGCACGGCTTATTGCTTAAATTCTTTCCTTTTAAATGTTTCATTTTCCCCCAATTTAGAAAATAATGATCAAATAACTTCAGCAAGTATTGTTCAGTTTTTCTCTCTACCAACAAGGGAGGTCTATTTTCCGTCTCCAGCCTTCGCGGATTAGCCGCTAGTGTCCACTGGCAGGCTGGCATCCTCATAACATTTCAAAGCCTGCACGAAACCGCCGGCCGCGCAGATCACCCACAGGGAGCGCGAGCTGTCCGTAGGCTTGTCCTGATTGTGCTCGGCAGCTTTTCAGCAACTTTCGGCATTTGGAGCCACTTTGAGCAATTTTTGCCTTTGTGAACAATTTTTGAGCCAAAAAGGTGTTTAGAGCACGTATATAGCGTAAAAAAGGAAACGATTTCATAAAAAAAATTAATACATTAAGTTTCACTTGACAACGTTTCATATTCCTATTGCGATCTTTATCTAATATTATAGAGGATAATTAGCTGAAACGACGTTTGGTAAGACGTCAAATGAACCTTGTGTTTTGTTCCGTAAGACTCAATTATCAGCTAACTCTCGAGCTATTTATCTCCATCGATGTTAGCAACTATTGTGAATAACGAAGAATAAAGCCTAAATGTAATGTTTACACAAAAATAATAAGAAATCTAGGTAGTAACTTATGAAAATTAGGTGGTAACTTTTTGGATTTTGGAAATTTTCTGCAACTTTTTGGCACTCTAGTAAGCAATTTTCCAGCATTATACGAGCACACTCGGGACACGCCCAACTACAAAAACCTGGGGGATCAGGTAAATGTTTTTGTGACACAAAAAAAATTCTCCCACTGACAGTATCTACTCCTCACTTAGTCGGGATAACCTTTCCGACGCCTTATAGCCATGTTTTGCCCATATAACCATAGCAGTATCGTTACTGAAGGACGCATGCGAGACTAGCCCTCAGCCTATGGCTGTATTTCAAAACCAAGATATAAGAATTTCGTCAAATACAATCAAAGAATAGGAAACTTCCGTACTCAATGCGACCTCAAATAATGGAGATTACTCACTTTAACCCTGTAACTCCCAAGATCTCATTAATAATTCTCTTTACTCTACTCTCGGCCAAGCGTTTGTGTTTCAATTAAAATTACACGGTGGGGTCTTCGTTTATCGAGATTATTATGATGTAGGAGTTAACGTGAAGGACATTTTAAAATTTAACGCTTTTTTCTCCCTTCTTCTTATTTCACAGTCAGGTGGTAGTACATATTGGACATATTAATTGCCTGCGTTGCTGACCATGGTGGTTTTGTGCGATGAGCTACGCTACTCGTTTTCACGGCTCCGTCGCTTGGTGCTCAAAATCTAGCCACGCCCCTCCAGTTTGCGTTGGTTCACGGCCAAGCGGTTGTTACAAT
Organism: Pocillopora damicornis; assembly: GCF_964200805.1. Taxonomy (NCBI): domain Eukaryota; kingdom Metazoa; phylum Cnidaria; class Anthozoa; order Scleractinia; family Pocilloporidae; genus Pocillopora; species Pocillopora damicornis. The sequence goes on along the minus strand of NC_142670.1, from coordinate 30,625,072 downwards.
TCACTTATAGTTATACGGTAGGATCTGGGTACGAGATTACGTTGATACCGACAAGGAGAGTTCGTTTAAAGCTTCCTAACTTGGCGATCATTTTCTCTATTCTCATGATATTAATAAATGATTCAGTAGTATTACTGTAATGAGAAATTAGATGCTGGTCACTCTTTGGTTTTAAAGGGTTAAACTGATGAGACGCAGCGTGAAAACAATTCATAGTAATTATGTAGGCTTAAGATTATGAGAAATACGAATTGAAAAGTTAGCTCTTTGATGTACTCTACAATTTAATAGTATTTATACAATAGCCTGGTTTTGATATTTTACAAATTGGTAGGAATTAAGATATAGGTCTCAGCATTAACCTGTCAGAATAGACAAGAGAAGTTGTGGAATCTTTTTCCATAGCCTTGCAGTAAGTTCTATTGACGCTTAATACACGTCATTAATTTGTACAATATTGCTAGCGTGATTATCTATAGGAGTGTGAAAAAACGTTTTTTACATTTACTGCGATTTTCAGTATCTAGAAATTCTGATAATGCGAACTTCATGCTTATTCAAGCCATAAAACTCGCGCCACTTTCTAAACCAATCAGATCAAACTAGAGCCGACGTAATTTGGTCACACGCGTTTTCCCGCGCTGTGAGCGGTTTGTCTCCTTCGCCCTGATTAGCCATTTTAGATTACGTTAGTTTTGTTTTTACGACTCTCAATCGAAAAGTGCCATCCCTCAAATTTATTTGCTACTTCTCTGGGGTTTAAACTTGACTCAATAGATTGTGCTCCATACGATGAAGTCTGAAAATTTTAAAGATTAAGATTCTTAGAAGCATGTAATTCTGTTGTTCCCATGGGTTCACCTACATTTTTACGAAGAAATCATGGGGTTTTTTTCATTGTCCAATCTTACCAGAAGGTGGTGCAAGTTTTTTTCACTAAGTTTCAGTAGATTACAGTTCACGTCAATTCTTAAAAATATGACAAAGAGGAAATTAATATTAATATATCACCGTATCTTTAGAGTGGAAATGCTCGGCTTTTACCATGATCAAGGCTCGCTTGTGGAAAGAAACATTTCTTCCCATGAAAAACAACCCTCCCGTTAAATATTACCCGCTCGGTGCATCTGGGCTAGGAACACGTGATATGTGTATAGTCTCTTGGTCCTCGTCTTCGGAAAACCCTGAAGCGCCGTCGCTTCCACGAGGCGACGAAGGCTCTTGTTTCTCGGGTGGATACCTTACGAGGGAAATCTGCTTTTCGAACCCATCCGGAGTAGTTACGAGATAGGTCGTCGGTATGACGGGCAAGCTCGATTGGCGGCGAAGTTTATTCCGGAGTTTCTCGGTCCAGCTACCATTTGAAACTCGGGACTGTCTTCGAAAAACCTTCGGGTTTTCAGCTGGCTTCGGTGGCGGTGGCGATGGCTTCGTTTCCTCTCGAGCGCTTTCCGAAGATGACACCGAGGAGGCCCTCAGCTGAATTTTTGGTTCCATTTGCGGTGGCACTTTGTTGTTGTCCGGTTTAGTTGTCCAATTACCATGATGAAGAATTTCTGCTTTTTTAGGCTTTTTTACAACTTGTGGAATTGGAATTTGGATGGTGGCGGGCTGGAGAGGTGTCCTATTCCTGGGCACTGTTGTTTTGGCACTTGAAGTTCCAAACGGCAAATGATCGTACGTGTTGCTACGGCGTAGAAGAGAGCCCGTGCTCGATGCTCGCTGGAGTTTTGGCGGTGGAGAAACATTTGTGAAAATAAACCCGCACTTTGGACATTTCGTTGGTGAGTTCGTTTTGTCTTGCCGCTGTTTATTCACCATGGAGGCATTCTCGTTCGATCGCTGAAGAAATGCTTTTTCGTTCTCGCGTTGCGCACATGCTCTGGTCACTTTATGGACGAGCCTTTCGATGCAAGATTTGTGAAAATCTGGCCCGTAAACCATGGAATGTCTAAAATCAGCGATCAAATGTTCGGCGAGCGACGACGCTGTTTTTTCAGCCGTCCGCTTGCTGTCAAGTACTGACTCGCCGCTGTTATCGACGATTTCCGTCCGGTAATATTGCTCTGGTAAAGAGTTCCGTATAAAATAATTCGTCAATCGCATTCCCACCACGGGAATTTTGTACGATTTGGCGAGTCCGTACTGATTCAGAAAATAGCTGTCTTCCAGAGTCTTTTTACTGAAAATGAACACGAAAACACTCGCGCAAGGAATTATTTGGAAAAGCTCCGCTGAATTTTCTTGTCTTGGGTCAAGAAAATCCGTGACGGGATGCGTTCTTATTGCCCAAGTAGTTACTAAATTTCTGATGACTATGTCCCTGAGCGAAGGACCTCCAGGCGTGTTTAAGTTCGCTTCACCGCAGACATAAATCAGCGGATCACCTTGGAAGTTGTTTTTCGGCGTCGACATGGTTTTCACGAACTACATAAGTCAATTCTTATCTCCTATTCACTCACGGACACCGGTGCTTCTTTTCCAAATAGTTACTACTTAAATTACATTTCCCGTCGTAATTGCTAAAATCTTCGGCGTGTTAATAAAATTTGTTTAGACTCGTTGCTAAGTCCAAGCTCGTTCTTTTTAAAGTGTTTTTGAGTCGACGGCGATCGATGAAGGTTTCAGAGAACAGGTGTTCGCTCCCGGTAGGTGAGTGACGACGGCTCGATCCAAGCTATAATCCTCTTCTAAACATATGCAGATCTAATTGTGAAGGTTTGTTTTATGATCTGTACGTTATTTTCCTTCGTAAAGCGTTCAGTTCTTGCGTTTATTCCCTTAGCTTGCTTCGCAGAAACGTTCTGGTGAAAATTAAAAGCTCAGAGATTGATATTTTCATTTCTGTCTGAAAAGGACATGAACAACTTTTGTCTCCGAAGGTTTGTAAAATTCTTTTATATGGCTCCTGAATTAAAATAATAAATTTCCGATGCCTGTCTTTTTGTGTTCATTTTTACCAAATTTAAATTTAAAAATTTCGCTTCAGAATCGCAAAGCCTAGATGTAAACTACACTTTTTTTGCTCATTATTCACTTACAGGACAATCGGCCACGAATTAGCGAAAAACTGTTTCGAGTCACTTCGACGGTGAAGACCATCAACCTCTACTATCGGTTGTTTTAAAAACAGTCTTTCGACTTTCATTACCATATCAAAACAAAGAAAGAAAGAAAATTATCAGAGACGTATGGAAAAACAGTAAGAATTAATACAGACCGAGTAACACAAGCTGTAACCGTTCCATTCAGTTTTCAGTCCTCAGTTCTTTGACCTCTTTCTTGATGCTAATGGTCTATTTTCACCTCGGCTCTTCGAAAGAGTGTCATTAATAATGTTCAGTGCAAACTGGAAGACCTATCAGAGCACCTTCTGTTGTCGTTGTTGATAAAAGAGGGACAAAATGATATTAGTAAAATGAATATTCATGAAAGGAAAACCCATTTTAATGCGATGGTCCGCTCTTCAAATGGTTTTCTTGTAACATTCGATACCCACAGTACTTACATTTAAAAATAATAATGTTGATGTCATAAAGCTTTCTGAATACATCATCTATCATAAATTGTTAATATTGATATGCATCTTACTTTAGATGTTGGTAAAGAGAGATCAGCGAAGCAAGAAGAACATAATAGTGGGGGAAATGAAAAATTTAAAATTTCCGCTACATTATGCAATAGAAGTCGCTATTGATAATTCAAGCTGGTTTTGTTCACATTTCAGTGGGATGAGAACCCACTTACACCATTGTGAGCGAAGACTTTGCATAAATCTTCCACGAGGCATTATTTTTTAACGATCGCCATGAGTTCATTGAGGTAGCCTGCCACTATACAGGTGCGAGAGCTTTTCTCAGGCTCTCATTGGCTTATCTGACAGCCGAAGACAATGCGGTGACTTTGCAAGCGGCAGTGTTTTTTTATTCCAAAATTATTTTCTCTTTGTATTTTAACACATCCAGCCCCTCGACGATAAAAGCCAAAGTAAAGTCATACATTAAGAGCAAAATGTGGAGATTAGTCGATTGGAAATTAACGAATGCGATATTACATCCGCCCATTCGATATTCCCAACGATAAATGCTTATGTTCTTCATTTTTGGCAAGTTTAGCGCCTGAATCCATTCCTGCCGGTGGCAGATAAAGAAAACAATCGAGAACTTTCCAAATGTCATGGTAGTGGAATTTGACAGATGTTTTCTCCTGAAGCTGACAATTGCTAGTGATGTTTTGATTGGCTTCAGACGAGGACTTTTTCTTTCTTAAATGTAAAAGTATCTTTCACGAAACGAGAATAAAGCAACACGAAATAAGGTAAATGGATTCAACAGACAAACAGGAAATCAAAAGTAGAGATAGGAATTAAAAGCTTACGGAAATTCCGTCCAAAAAAAAAAACCCAGGATGAAAACACAATAATGATGCGTTTAATTTTTTGGGAAAAGCACTTGACTAATGGCTGAAGTTCATTACTCGGGAATATTTTAAAGAGAAGTCAGATATTTAACGATCTTACTTGGAGAAGCCAAAGTTTTTGAAGCAATTATGTGGTATCAAGGACCATCAAACGCAAGCAATTACGAAATTAAGCCGGTTTTTAGCGCAATGTGATCGGACTGAGATCACGGAGATTTGTCACAATAATTTACTATGAAAGAAAGGAACTGAATTTGCGAAGGCAAGGCAAAAATCACGAACATTTAAGATATGAGCGAGTCGCTGAAATTATGAATTGTCGATACGATATCTCCCTGGTAGAACTCTCGATGCAACTCAACGGGTCTATGAATTAAATTGCGGGATTTATTCAAAACAACTGATAAAGCGCTACAACTGTATGCATCTTAATACGAAGCTGGAAAACACTTCGCTTAAGCTGTTAAGAGCGATAGTCCTTAAAAATGGAGCCAGATCGAAATTTTGCGGACAGGCAGATTCACCGCTTTGACTTAAATTTTTCATGTAAACTTGGTCAGGGGTTGTAATCGCGAAGGGATAATTTAAGATTGAAATTTATTTGGGTAAGAAATTACGCCTCACGGTCATTTGGAGCCCCTCTCAGACATGGAAACGAGGCTGGCCAAGAGCAACTTTTCAATGCCTGGGCTTCCTTTGCTTTATCATTTTTGTATCCTTTTGTTTTATTATAAAACAAATCTGCAACTCTTCTTCTGAGTTTTGAATAGCAAATGTCGTAAAAGAATATAAAGGGAGAGGTTGAGACGCGCCATTCAATTTACTCAGTTTTAGTTGTTTTGATATCCCTTAAGAAATACCGTGAGTTTAGAAGCTTCAAAGAGCACAGTTGATATGTCGAGTTTGAAAAATTTGTTAATTTCTTAAACAGCATCTATCATAGGTTATCTGCTGCAAAAATATTCAGAGCTGGAAAATTTCAGTGTGCTCCCACACCACCTGGTATAATATGATGAGGTTTCTGGACATTAAAACGCATTATTCTTGATATTTTCACCTTATTTTTTTTTTGACGGACTTTCCGTTAGCTATTAATTCTTATCTCTGCTTTTTATTTCCTGTTTTTTTGCTATATCCATTTGCCTTATCTTATGTTACTTCATTCTCGTTTCTTAGAGGATATTTTTGCATCAAATAAAAAAAATTCTCGTCTAAAGCCAACCAAAACAACACTGAATGGCTAGATGCCGGTTTGTTTCTTTTCTCTCTCCGAAAAGAAGCTTTTATCTTTTTATTTTTTAAGGAAACATTTTTTTAAGAGTCATAGATTTGCCTCTTAGCGTTCATTTTGAAGTTTGCGACTTACGAAATGCAACCTGAAGATAAAAGGTAGTTTATTTCAGATTTTATGTTGAAAAATTTCTCCGTTTGCGGTATGTTAGTATACTTTAGATCATGTCGATGAGGTTGAAAGAAAGACTTCTGAATGAAAGACAAATATCGATATACAGTGTTGCCGCATGTTCGCTTTCGCCTATAGATGTCTCTAAATGTTTTTTTTTTTCATTTCTTTTTATCGGGTATCTGTTCCTGTAAGGTGATCGATGATAAAAATTCGTTTAACTCGCTAAGCCTTTGGCTACTAAAAGATCACTATCAACAAACCCGCGGTAAAGCCTGAAACGAGGATCAATATGCCTTGATAACAAAAGAGATTAGGTTAAGGCATCATGTCTTCGCTCTGACGAAGGGCTAACGATCGAAACGTCAACTTTGAAGCTCTTTTACGATAACCAATTTACATTACCAACTCAGTTCGTGAAACCAAAAAATTATCTTGTTGCATACAACGCAGCAACACAATTTCTTTAGAAACTTACCCCTTTTATTCACGTATCTCAGTTTGGTCTGAAGGCCTTCAGAATATGCATTGCAAGTAGTATAAAAATGTTTTACGCCGACATTAATGTCTATTGATATATCTTTACTCTGCGTATAGTTTACGTACATCCTTCTACGGCTAATGCTCAGCTTCCGTCGGAGCGAAAAAGTCGGGCGTCCGTGATACTTTAGAGATGCCCTTATTTCAATTAGTTGTCTCTTTTTGCAGCCTTTTTTTGAAATTAAACGAGTATTGCTTCTTTACGTCGGTACTTATTTCTTGTCAGTAAACCATCGGAAGTTATTAGTTGATATATGTCAGTCGTAAAGTAAGAGACAATTATTATTTTAAATTCATTAGATTGCAGTTCACTCTCGTTCCCAGAGCTGCTCGGTCTTACTTAGCTTTCCCCTCTTCCATCTCCTTGCTGATGGCTAAACGAGAAATGGACCCTTGGTGCGAGGATGAATGTGATATTGTTTGTGTTAATTTTATACATTCATACAATACTCTCGTCGAGTGAAATGAGGTCGTTAGAAGAAATAGAGTGAGGTCGACTTTTGCAAGGTCGCACCAAGTTCCGTCGCCCTCACACGAAGTTCTGTCGCCCAAAAGTATGGTTGCGAAGCCCCCAACTAAAAGTTGCGTCGCCCCAAATTTTGACCTATGTTTAATATGCGTTTTAAATAAAGAGACTGTTTTGAACGTATTTCGACATAAGTTTTTAAGCCCAGAGGTTCCGGACGGCCCGAGTATCAAAACCTTCAACCAACGATCGTTTTAGAAATCTTATTTAGGAACTTGCGTGAGGGATATGTTATTCCAGGTTATTAAGCAGTCGCAACATTGCAATTTCTGAATTACTTTTGCCTCTTTTTCAAAACGAGGCCTGGTGCTCAACCTTCTGCATGAAAATCAGTTTAATTTCCATGTGAGTGAAAACTTACAATCATATGAAAGGATGAACACCAGGACTCGCTTTGGAAATGTGGCCGAAGGTAATTCGGAAATAGCCTGGCTCCAAGCAAGAAGAAGAGAAATCCTGGGAACGGGTGTGTAATCAGATACAATTGGATGCAAGCCAGAAAGACGAATACGCAGCTCCCGAGAAATTACACCACAAGAGAACGAGATCACGGATCTGAATGTTGATTGGTGAGACTGGATTATTTGTAATGCAAACTCTTTGTTGTTAAGATGTGTGTTAAAGTTTTATTTCCACCTTCTCTTTTTACTTTCAATATTCCTGTGAACTTTTCTTAAATATCATAGAATCTTCACCGCAGCGCTTTTGACGTCAGACTCAGAAAATAATTAACAATTATTGCACGAGCGCTCTTTGGATATGAGCTGATAGATAGCCAACTCGGTCCTACAGGCCTCGTTGGCTATAATCATCACGACTTGGTCACTCGCGTTTTCTTGCTATGTTCAATTCGCGCGCCTTGCTTTCTTTCGGACGGTCGATGTTTAATCCTCGCAGATCGAGGCACACTAAAGGGAACGGGTGGGGAACTGAGTTTGAAGTGTTAGTGCCACGAGGTCTAACTCAAACCACGGTTTTTCGCAAGCAGTAGGGCTCAGGCTCTCTCTTAAAGATCTAGAGGATTGATTGAATGCAATAAATGTCCTTTCACCGTGCATGTACACTGTTAACTTTCGGCCCTCTTGACGCAGTTTACAAAGATAAATGTTCGAATTAAAGGTACAGCTAAATCGAGGATTGTTTAGGACGCGGTTTTGTTAAACAACGGGTAAACTTTGTTTAAATCATTAAACCTTAGAGGGGTGTGCAACTACGATTAGGATGCCATTCATCGTTAGCTGTTTCTGGTTGCTGAAAACTAATGAATTGTTGCCATCAACAAATAAATTCACCTTCGAATTTGTTACAGGCATGACTGCATGAAAATTGACTCAACCCAAATCCTTTACACCCTAAAATCAGAATGCATATTCTCCTTACATCTCTCCATACGTTTGCTCAGAAGCGTATAACCTAAAGTAAGATATAAGGGTCTGATTTCCTAAGGTGCTGACGCGGAGAGTTTGTTAGGCTAACAACAACAGCTATTTCAGTTGGTGATCACTTCCTGTAGTCTCCTGATATGGTAGGGAGAAATTAGATCATAATCACTCTTAGGGGTTTCTGGGTTAAAAGATGACAATTTTTCTGAAAATGAGTTTTGATCATTTTTTTCTGACACTTATTTGCCAGAATATTAGTTTATTCGGAAGAGGTACTTCGCTTGCTCTTCCTCGATTTCGTTGTACAGAGATGCAATCAAGAACTTTTCAACGTTGCAAGTAACGTTTAATTTTGCACCGCAGTTGCGATTATACCTACGTATGAAAATTTATCCGCGGTCATCCGAAGAGAGAACTACTTCCCCAAAGCATGTTTGCGTAGATTTATATCGCAATTACACCAAGGTTTCGACGTAAACAATTGCGAATGCTGCGATACTTTTTCTCGTTCTAGGTTTCTGGACAAGGTCACAGACCGCTAAGTAGAGTGGATTAGAGTAAGATGGAGGAGATTCGACCTTGAAATCAGTTATAATTGCTTATAGAAATTCTGCCGTTTCATCGTTTATCGAAAGGCCTATTTTAATTTGCGGTGGTCATTGTGAAGTAGGTCGTGTATCTTTTCAAACGCAAAACATACGCTTGGGTGAGTACACTCGTTGATTTTCTCGTCTCGTTAAGTCAATATTTGGAAACCAGTTTACTTGTAAATGAACTTTCATACCTACATGATGTGGTTTTCTTGTATTGAAGAGTCAATTTTAAGTATTAATCAAACCCCTTTGTCTACACAAACTCACATGTCAAACAATGTGTGAAGTAATTGAAACCTTTTGCGGCAAACAAAACGGATTGCTATGGAAACAGAAAGCTAATTCGCCTGTGTGCTTTTCTGCGGGTAGACGACACGCTATGATCAAACGGGATGTCCTTATTTTCGGTTTTATTTGAAATCCCTTTGTAAATAATCGTTCACGAAACGTCGACTTCTCTGACGCGAGATGTCTTTGGAAGAATCAGACGAGTTAGAATTTAGTGCAGAGTCACTGGAGAGAAAGCAGCGAGGAAAGGCATATGCACTGGTTGAAAAAACGGCCGAGGGCTTCTTGGCGGATGGACTTTGGAAATCGAAGAGAGAGGAGGAGTTGCATCGAGAAATAGAAGTGATGTCTGCAGAAAAGGCCAAACGTTTGTTCGAAGACGAAAGAGATCGAAAATCCTGGGTGGCTGCTATTAAAAGATCCGTAGAGCAAAGTATACAATCTCAAGTGCGGGCCGCTTTAGGAACTCCACCGGGTGAAAAGAGAAAAAAATTACACGAACAACGGCTTGCAGAAGAGCGACGGAGGAGGCAGATAGAGATGGAAGACTCTGATAAACACAGAACAACAGAAAACCGTAACTACAGCTATCCGTCTTTTCATGATGACGACGGGGTGTTGTTTCAGAGACGTCAACAATATTTACAGAAGTACGCGATCAGACGTTCGATGAGATCTCTTAAGTTCGATCAATCTTCGACAAGAAATTCTGTTCGTGACTTCGACGACATAGATCCTTTATCTAGCGACTTTAACAAACGATTTAGCATCTACACGCGAGCTGCACTCGATAATGCAGGTAAAACGTGCTCAAACGCAAACACTACTGTTGTTTATAAACGTTCACCAGGATGTGTATGGATCGATCACAATGGCGATCAACATGACATCCCCGGCCCATTTTGGCCCAAAGATCACCTACCGCGTTTTTCATGTCAGAAACATATTCACTATATCCCCGATTTTGTCGAAAGGTTGAACACGGAAGGTAGGTGAAATGCTTTTAAGTTGAAAAGTTCGCCATGCATGTCAACAAATCTATTTGTTTGCGAACTGGATTTCCATTAGGCACACATTGAAACTAATTCACGCCTTCCATGGACCTTGTGATAATTGTGTGCGTTCGCGCGTAATTTGAAGACTTTTAGATGTTTTAAGCGCATTGGTTACGGAAAAATTAGGAACAAACGTTAGCGTGTTTCATAATTTTCCACTAAAGTTTAGTCTAAAGTACTTCACAACATGCAATTAACAAGTCACGCATATGAAATCGACATTGGCTTTGGGATCACATTACAAAAGTCGGTTAACGTCGGTGAAATGAATAATCGAGATTGATGCATTTCCATACCACATCATTATAATTTCTATATTTCAGATTGAACATTTACATTTTCACAATCAGATAAATCTTTTCGCAATAAAATATTCTATACAATTCCCAAAGAGCGAGGCGATTAAATTCGTGTTTTGAAAGATTCAAGCGCAAATGTGAAAAGCAGACGTTGCTGAATAGCGCTGAATATTAAGAGTCACGCAGGCGGGATAAAACAACAAAGAAACATTGTTTTGAGCCATTCAAAACATATCTCGCATCGAAAAAACAATCTGCGCTAGTAACAATGTTTTAATTTGTTAACTAACACTTAATATATAGTACCAGCCGCAACGCAAAGGGAATAAAATCTCTCGAGTTACGGCATAATAATTTGAATAATGCCTTGCGAAAGGTTGCTGTCAAGTGACATTGTTGTAACACAACTTCTTAGTCAAACATTGGTGTCATTAGATTTGCATTTAAAATTTCTGTCTAGTTGGTGTTTATGTCGAGATAATAGCGAGGAGGTTGCTTAAGGAGAACACCAGCTGGCTACTTTTGAAATCCAACTGTGAAAAAATTCTTTCAATCGGTCGTGGCGTGGAAAGAGGAAAAAAGTTTTAAGCATTAGGGAATCAAATAAACACCAATGAGCGGGGGGGGGGGGGGGGGGGGGCTGTGTGAGGAAGAAGTGATATTTAGTAGATTATTTTGGAAGCTATTTATGTTGTCTCTGCATCATCAATTTTTTTTTGTTTTTCAGCTGAAAATGCCAATGCTGGACACAAAGTACCTAATGAAGAATCCCTGTATCCTCAACAGTGGCGAGGAAACCTCACAGTTTATGAACGACAGAACAGAGGGGAGGTATGCAATTAAAACATTGAAAGTTAGAATACTTCGTTTTATTTCTGCTAATGGTCAAAGTAAACATGGCTGTATTCAGCTAATGACAATGTTCACCCATAATCATTCTGACCTAGGGGGGGTAATCTCCTAATCATACTTGTACCCCATCTAGGAGTGGTGGCAATACTCCTAAGTGCTCCATACTATAGAGAGTAGTGTATACGAAGATGGTATAATGTACGGCGCGTATGTTTTGCAGGTTGCTGGTTGCAGGTTGAGGGTTCAAAATTAAATTAAAAATTATTGCAAAACCGTTATTACACATATATATTTTCGGAATTGCACCTTGTGAATCTGCCTTTCTGGGCCAGGCTCCATTCGCATCACGGTAAAAGCTCTGACCGCTTTCAAACGCATTCCAGCTCGCAGTGAATTTGTTTGTTTCCTCAGAAACATCTGAAATATTTGCTGAGTTTGGCTTCTTGGTCGTGTGTACCAGTACAAATTCTTAGTTCGCGCCTGTCGGTTTAGCGATCAAACTGGTATCGGTTTTTGACATCGGTAAAGCTGTTACATTTTTCATTTTCTACCGTATTTATTACAGACAATCTTAAAGCGGTATGGCCTTAGGTAAACCTGGAACCGGTGGAAAATTATTATATGCCTTTGAAACAAAGAATGTAACTGAATTGAAAAGACGGAGTGTCAACAGTGGAGACCTCAGTCTCTACGTGGTTTCACTCAATTGTTTCACTGCGTGACATATAAGAACCATTTAATGTAGGAGTCCTTATGAGTGTCTAACTCACTCGGTTACAAAAGTACCAGCGATTTCCCAAGCTAGTTACATCAATTATTAATTAACTACATCCTGCAAAATATGTATATGTACCAACTGTTTTGTGAAATACTCCAAGGTGCTTCATGCATTCATAGATATAGTTGGTTGAGTGTATTGATTTTGAAAAATGAGGAACTGACTAAACATGTGTAAGGCAGGCTCACACATGTTTTTAAAATTCCATAAATTTCCCATGCTTCATTTGGGTTTGCATAAACAAAACCTCTTTCTGATGCTAACTTTTTCACACCTAAGAGTGACAGGTATTTAATTTCCCCTTACAGTATCTTTCACACCATGCTAATTGACTGCCAGTGCGACAACATCCTTTGCTTTGTCTTAGGAGTTCTAATTCATTGATCAAATATTAACTGCATGTCTCAAAACAAAAAAATGTTCTTTTGTGTCACAGGGTAACCAAGCTCATTATGTTCCAGCTGGGTGTCCTCCCTGTCTTACATTTGAATCAAGGTTTGAATGTGGAAACCTGAAGCAGGTCAAGAGAATGTAAGCATTGAGTCCATAGAACTTACATTTATGCTCTTTTAGTTTTCTTTTCATTGGTCCAAAGCACTAAGCTGAACATCGAACAGTGACTGATTATGCCAAAGGTCTCTTGTTAAATCACTCCCCCCCTTTCCTGTTTGTAACTGTTGTTGGCTGGGCTATTGAAAATATATTTATAAGGAGGTCCATTATTACTTCTTAACCAACCCACACCCCTCCCTCCTCTCCTTCACCCAGTGTTACACTCTTGGTATCAGACAAGAAGTAAAGACCCCCAGAGGTATGATTAAGGGGATGGTGGGAGAAGAGGTGTCTGGACTCCCCTGACTTTTGTTCTGGTGCGGCCATTAATCATCAACAACTAGCATTCATTCAACAGACACATGAGGCCTTTAGGCTGTAGGGATAGCATGGAAGTGAATGTATTAGCTCCCCCCTCCCCCCCCCCCTCACCTGTAGCCCCAGCTGGATCCCGAAACCTGAAGTCACATGTGGTTTGAATTTTTGTTAGTTCCTGTCCTTGCTCCAAAGTAATCTCTCCAGGTTTTCCACTTTTGCTCCCTTCACAAAAACCAGGACTCTAAATTCCAATTTTACCAGAACATGCTGGACAAATAGCCACTCCATGGAAATGCTACTACCAACATCCAATTTATTTTTTGGTTTTATTTTCACTTTTAATTTAGAGTTTTGAAACTGAAATTGTTCAAAAGTTACACTAGTGGTTACATTTAGTAAATGTACCTTTTAACCAACCCCAATTTGACCAATCAGAACAAAGGAAATACTTGGAACCAATCTGAGCTTAAATTTAACTTGTATGATGACATATATAGTAGTAAATGATTTAAGTTTTGCTATTGATAGGGTGGCATAGGGTTAGGGTTAGCAGTTCCAGAGTTTTTTTGACCCTGATTTGAAATATTCTTTAAAAGTATTGTCAAGTTAAGTTATTACTGTAAAAGTTTAATCTTTTAAGTTCTGCTGCCCAGTTATTGGTTCTGGTTTATAACAGATAATTTTTATTTCTTGAGCTGACCCTGGTAAGGAACCCTTATGATGCACCTTTGAGCTATGATCTCTATTTGATTTCCTTGCCATTCCTGTCTTTCAGAGGAAGTTATGAGTATGATCTTATTCTCAGTTGTGACTTGTACACCAAACGACACACGCAATGGTAAGGAAAACAGTTTTACAGTTATAATTCCTAGTTTGTTATCAAAAACACAAAATAACTGTGATTATGACATAGCTAAACGAAAAAGGAAAAGAAAAAAAAAACGCTTAAAATCTTTCTTTTCTGTCCCATAATAGGTATTATTTCCGTGTCCAAGACATGGTACCTGGCACCACTTACAAGTTTAACATAATCAATTTGCTGAAAAAAGACAGTTTATACAATTACGGTGGGTTTTAGTTATCAGACAATTTTCTCCAGATATTTTATTCTTTTTTAATCTCATTCTACAATAAAGAATATATTCAGACAAGCTTAAAAGCGATGCTCGGAATTTTACTTTCTCCGCAAGTCTGATCAATAACAACCCTACTGGGCTTGACGTCAGAGGAAACTCTTCCATTTAAGAATTTTTGGTTTTTGCTCAAATCTATTTAAACCTTGGCTTAGAACATATTTACCGAAAAAATTAACAATTTTTAACGAATCATGGCTCTCTAAAGATATTTTAATATTATTTTCTGCAAATTAAGTTTTGAAATTCTTATCTCTTTGGCTATTCCACGTAAGAGATTTACCTTGCTTCAAATGCACCTCCTATAAATGAAGTTAAAGCCGGTTGCGTAATGCCCGGACAAACTTGCGGTTCTGATGTTACGACCAATTTTCTAGTAATTTTTTTAGTACATTCTCTTCGTTATAGTGTTACGCTGCGCGCTTTCCGCTGTAGAATATTAAGATCTTTTATTGAAGCTGTTTGCTTTCGAAACGTATTCAGTTAACTATTGTTCTGATATCTGTAAAATCTCAACTAAGGGATTTGAAAAAGTGCAAAATCTTAAGATGATGTCAGAGCACTTTTCAATGGGCGTGGTCATCTAAGATAGAGACCAGGGCCTGCGTCACTTGCATCGCTGGATATTCTCCCTTAAAAGCGGTCAAACACGGAACTCAGGATCCGAGGAGGAAATCAGCACAAAAAGGTTATTTAGAAATCCCGAAATACGACCACGGTCGGGTCGTGAAAGTTCCGTAATAATAAGCAAATGTTATGAAAAGACTATCACCCTATTCGGGGCTGTAATAAGTTTTTTATTTCCATAGAGACTAAATGTAATGGATTCCCTGCTCTTGTTGGGTAACTCGTGACATGAAAGTGACGTGTATTTCTCGTTTCAGGAATGAAACCGCTGATGTACTCCGAGCGTGATGCTAAAGCGAGAGGTCTGGGTTGGAAAAGAGTCGGTTCACTTATTAGTTATTACAAGACTTCATCTTATAAAAGTCCTCTGCTTCAACGGGAATATGTCTACTACACTCTCACATTTCACATGGTAAATTTTAGCTATGTTTTCTAGTTTTTAACCATCTCTGCTCTGGTGGTCAGATTTGATAGGAAAACAATCGCATTTAATTATCTCTACGTAAAATTACATTCATGGTTAATTTTTTTAGGAGTTTCCACATGAGGATGACACATGTTACCTTGCTCACTGTTATCCGTACACTTACACTGACTTGGAACTTTACTTACGGTCCATCATCGATAATCCGAAGACTTCTCAACACGTTCAACAGGAGGTAAATAAACTTTAAAATATTTACCCACAAAGATTATGTCATAGACTACGAGAAATCCTTCCTTTTCGGCGAAGTCCGTCGCACGAGTTAAAAAAATCAGAAAAAAACAAAGGTTGATGTTAGCGCACCTCGCGGAACTCTGGGATTGAGGCGCACTATGAGTAGAACTTCCAGAATTCCGTGCGACGCGACTTCGCCGAGAAGGAGGGTCTATTCTAAGTCCAAGAATGTCACAGTTTGCGAGCTTGGAAAATTTAGGCCGAGTTTTCAAGTTCTTCATTTGAAATCCGTCCTAATATTCAAGCTCTATCTTTAATTCGTAACAGTGACCAACATATGATTTCTCCTTGTAATATCACTTTTAAATCAAACATTTTAATCATGAGAATGAAGAAAATGATCACCAACTAAAAAAACACCTGATTTTTTTAACAAATTAATCCGTCAATACCATGGGAAATATATCGAGAACACTCCGGAGAATATACATACTGATGTTAGGATCTACAGTCTTTCTAGTCTGTTATGATAACTTTGGTCAGATTTTGTTTGTTGACTTTAACAACGACTAAACGGCAGTTCCCTTTTTCCTTCATAATTACTCAAAATTTCGTGGTTAAGTTCGTCTAAATACAAATTAAAGTGGGTTTCTGTAGAGCTGTTTTCGTCAAGTTTTGCAACATCAACCTTTTAACCTCTAAGAGCGGCCAGCATCTAATTTCTCCTCAAAATATCACCCCTGAATCATACATTAAGGTTACGAAAATAGTTGAACAGATCACTAGTTAAAGAATCTCGTGATTGTTGAACAATTCTTCTCGTCAGTGCCATACGAAATTTATGGAGAACGGCATGAAGAATGTGCATACTGATGTTAGGGTGTAAAACGTTTAAAGCTCCACTGTTCTCACTTCTCACAGGTACTGTGTAAAACTATGGCTGGAAACAATTGCCATGTGCTGACTATCACATCTTCTCAAGGTAACCTCTACGTGACCTTTCGTATGGATATCACTGTCCTTAATTGTCTTTTTCTTGAAACGATGCTACTATTGCCCTAGATAGTTCAGCTCAAAGGTTTAGTTCTCTGTCCCAATGGCCGCAGAACTTATCTTCTTGGGCCATATTTTGTTGGGGCTTAGAACGAACGGTTGCTCATAGCCCTTTTAATCTCAATGTCGTTCCCAAGACCCTCTCTTTTTCGCACCCTGGAAGAGAGATGACAATTACGATATAATCCTTGTTAAAGACCCTAAGCTCAGTTATGTCGCCATTTTTTTTCGTTATTTAGTAATAATTCTCATGTTGGAAGAGAGATGGTGGTTATATCACTTGGGCTGTAGCCTACCCCAACATGCTTTTCTTTTTACAGTTCCAGAAAGCAAGAAACTCGGTGTTGTTGTGAGCGCCAGGGTACATCCGGGAGAGACGAACGCTAGTTGGATGATGAAAGGCATGCTGGACTTCCTAACCAGCGGTCATCATATTGCAGAGGTACCAGTAGTTTCCAGTTTCCCTCAAACAAAGTGCAGTATAGTCAACCAAATATCTTAATAGTTATTCATGCTTGCGCAACAAAGAAAACTTGGTGGTGGCGTTTTCGTGGAGACTCTTGTATGTTTTTTTAGGCCTTGAACGCTAACGAATTGTTGAATTATATGATGCGGCTATTGATTTATAAAATTTGCGGTACCTTGAAATTACCTATTGCAGCTTGCTTCGAGTAACCTCTGGAAAGCTTTTCACTGGTTCTGCAATTTATAACCTTTTAACCGATTTACTGACAGACAGCTAGTTAAAGTTTATCTGTTTTCCATTTTTTGCGTTGTCTCAAGTGATTGATAATTCAGTTTTAAATCACTTTGTATGAGTTATTCCGCTGTCTTCGTTTTGGCCAAGACCCCTATGAGGTCGTGTAGAAATCTCTGCTCTGTTTTCTTTTTTCATCAAGGAAAAATACAGAACTACCATTGGTCGCCTTCTATATTATAGTTTTCTGAAGGAATGATGAGCTTCCTTTAATGTGACTGTATTTATTCACGTGTCTCGCTGGGGTTTACCGTTATCTGAAGAACGGCCAAACAAAATTAGCCGTTAGGTGTAATATAGCCAGATTTTAACTGTTAGTCGCAAAAGGAGAACCATTAAAAATTTTTTTCTGTTAGCGGTAACGGAAAGAATTTAAGCGTTAGCCGTATAATGGTCGAAATTTCAACCGTTACCTGTAAAAGCTAGAACTTACTCCTCTAAGATCCTTTCCTAATATATTAGAGCTGTGTGAAAGTCACTTACGTTTTCTTTTCGTCTTCTGTGTGCAGAAACTTCGTCGAAAGTTCGTGTTCAAGCTAGTTCCAATGCTGAATCCAGACGGCGTAATTGTTGGTAACTACAGAACGAATTTAGCCGCCAGAGACTTGAACAGGACGTACAAAGACCCCAAGAAGGTAACCACTGCTTGTTATGAAAAATTTGTTACACACGCATACTTCCAATGGCTGTTTATCAATTTGAATGAGACAACTAGAACATAAATATGTTCTAAAACGTGAATAAAATAATAAAAGGTCAATAATCTCCCACGAAGAACAACTAGATTGAAACTTTCCAAAAAGTCTGAGGGAGCGAGGCAAAAGTAGCTCACTGGCTATACACGAAAACAATCGCCTTAAGGAAGTGTCGACTTTTTACTTGCTTCCAAAATTACTTTTTGTGTTTGAACAGTAGCAAGTCCACTGGAACTAAACTTTAGTGGTACACACTGTTGGAGGCTACTCTTCAAATTAAAAGTGGATGCTCGGGGCTTGTAAAGAAACCCTGAACTATTGAATTTCTTACGTTACAGGAGAGCTTTCCAACTGTTTGGCACATGAAGAATATGCTGGAGTCATTCAAAAAGGACCATCAGGTAAAGCTTAAAGATAAAAAATTTGGTGTTATCAACTGAGTTGATAAATGTAAATTGACCACCTTAAAGAGTTTAGAAAGCTGACGTTTCGAGCGTTACCCCTTCGTCATAGCGAGTAAATGAATTATGAGTTGTGTATGGTTTATGCATGTATACAGAAAGATCGAACTGGGCTATTGGTGGAAACATGATGACGTGAAAAAATTTTTTAACATGAAAAGCTTTCGTTGATGCAGAGGGTATTAAAGTACCTATTTGAAAGATACATTTTTTGTGCAGTTTTGGGGCTTCCCGAACTGCCCAGATGTAGTGAAAGGCCATGTGTTGCTTTCTTCCTGTTCAAAAGATTGTAGTCCAAAGCAAAGCTTTTTCAAAACCAGAACGTTTCATTCTAGGTTATCATTTACTGTGATCTTCATGGACATAGTCGCAAGCCAAACGTCTTCATGTACGGCTGCACGGCTGACCCCAAAATGGCATCGATGAGTGACTTTGTCGAGGAGCGACTTTTTCCTTGGATGATGTCGCAAAAGGTTAGTATGCTGACCTCCGCATTAACAGGTCCATAACGCGCACATGTGTTGATTGCTGTTGTAATTCTACACCTCTTTACTTCTGAAGTTCTATCGCGCACGCGCGTTGACCAGCGCTTGATTCAAAATTAAGTTAAAATCGAGATGATGGGTGTTGTTGAAGAATTGACACGTTGATGTAGTGAAAAGAAAAAAACAGATTTTTTGGGGGAAGATCACAGATGGAAATACCAAATTTAATACTAACTGAAGTGCTAAGAGTGCAGATAAATAGCTCACAATGACGTAATTGCAAATTACAGCACATAATTAGTGTCACTTATTCGGCTCCAACAATTTTGGGGAGAAATTTTATGTCCCGATCCCGTTTCTCGAAAGTTCCAGTTTTGCAGTACTTACTTTTCTCGAAAACCTGTTTTTTCTTTGCCATGTGTACTTTCGAGATCTAGGCTTTTATAACAGACCCCCATTCAAACCAGCTTGAAGCTGAACTGGGCCAGTCTGCAAAAATATCGCTAATAAATAAGTGAAAAATAAATAAATAATATTATTATGAAAGTGCCAAAGTGAACCGGTCTCTGAACCAAGACCCACACCACTACTCCTTAAATTGAAATTTTCAAGTTAAAGGAACTTTAGAGAAACGAGCCCCAGTGAGCAAACAGCTACTTTTTCCTTTTCCAGGCTCCGGACAAATTCTCATTCAGTGGTTGTAAATTCCGAGTGCGCAAGTGCAAGGAGTCAACAGCGCGTGTAGTTATGTGGCGTCAAATGGGAATCACGAACAGCTTTACCCTGGAGGCGACATTCTGTGGCGCTAACTTTGGTGACATGTAAGTTATAGAGAATGCATCTCTTTATCATCATACATGCAGATATAAGATGCCAAGCTTCATAAGTTGCTAATTAAATTGTTACATTTTTTTTTCTGCGCAAAGCTATAAAACCCCTCTCTGGGCCGGCTTTGATGGGGTTATTGCTTTCAATTTGTCAAAGCTTGAAGAAACTTGAACGCGAAAGGGTTGAAATTTAGGGGTTAATAGCCGCTTTATATATACAATTGTTCGCTTACATTTATTTAAGCATGACACTGTTTTCTTACTTCTTTTTTAGTGAGAAAGGTAGACATTTTCATGTTGGGGACTTTGAAGAGATGGGACGACATTTCTGTGAAGTGCTGTTGGAGTACTCAGAAGCAAAGAGTGGCAATCGGTGAGAGAGAATGTTCGTGAATGAGTTGAGTTAGGCAAGAACCTTTAGCAGTCTTACTCAATTCTAGTTCGCGGATCTAAACTTAGCATGCAGCCACGGTTTCACAGTTCCTTTCGGGGCATTTGCAAGGCATTGTGGGAATAAAGCATACAAGAATACCAAACAGTGACCTTCGCCGGGGCTTAAGTCTGGAGCTCTCTTATGGAAGTCTTAACTGCTAACTCCCTGCATGAAGTGAATCATTTTTGGTACTTTTACAGAAATTCTGTTAGATTTTCCCCTTTGTTGCCTTGTTTCAGCCATTTAGTATTTACCAGAATGTCTCTTCTATTTATAGAAGTGAAATGACCCAGGCATTCGTAGAACTGGCTTGCAAGATGACTCGAGACATTCTTCGTCAAATGGTAGGCAACTTCAATGTGGAGAATGTTTCCAAAGACAGCGCTGCTTATAACAGCCTCGAAAATACAGAAGCAAACGAAAGAAATCAACGAAACGATTCATTAAAGAAGAACGAGGAAGCAAATGAATCTGGTGTCAAGGAATTTCCAGTCTCAAAGAACAAACCCGTGAATTTTATGGATGTTCGGCTGCAAACGCCCACAGAGGGACATGAGAATGATGTGGAAGTTTCAGTCAAAGGTGTCCGCGTGGATTCGTTTAACGATTGCTTGAAAATACTAGATAATTTAAATCTTGTGGACCGCTTCGATGAGTCAGAGTAAGTCAGTGATATTTTTGTTCACGGTTTATTTCATCGGTAGAACTAAATCAATATCAGTGCTTTAGCAGCTTCGCACCTACCCCTCCCCTAACCCAACATCACTTAACTAATAACAAGTTAGGGTCAATATTAGGTTAGGGGAGGGGTAGGTGCACAGCTGGTCAGATATTGACATTGATCCTTGGAACTAACTAAAAGTGCGCTTAACCCTTTCAATCTTTAGAGTGACTAGCATCTACTTTCTCCTTACAATATCTCTCCTGAGTCAAACATTGAGGTCATGAGAATAAAGGAAATGATCACCAACTAAAGAAGCTCGCGATCAGTAAACAAATTCTCCATGCCAGTGCTCAAGGAAATGTATAGAGAACAGTATGGAGAATATGCATACTGATGTTAGAGTGTAAAAGGTTAAGTCCGAAGTTGCAAAATGACAAAATGGCTGGCGTGGTTATATAGAATTTCGATCTCTTGAAGGTCGTAAGTCACAGTTTATAAATCTGGAAAAAATTGGCGAAATTTATCAAGTTAGCCACTTTAAATCTGTGTAAATTTCTTCCATCCTCATTCAGCCTCTTTCCGTTTCTGTTTCATACTGTGTCTTGAGTATTTTTCTATCTTTGCATGTTTATATTTTGTGGTATTCTCTAATTCACGATAGTTTTGTTTAGCGTAAAATAAAACTTAAAGTGAAATATTGTGGTTTAGCTCCTTAAACGTTGCAGTCAGTGCCAAGCGCGGAAAACGTGCCGAGGTTTATGAACGCGGGAAACAAACGAGTTACGCCAAGCGCGGGAAAGTGCACCCACCAAATCGAAGGTGGTTTTAAGATTTGCATCTGATTTTTTATAGCTGAAGATCGTCCGCGTGTTTCTGACTAATCAGAGAGCAAAGCGTAGCAAACCCAATACAATCCAGCGTTTATTTTAACACTCTGTTAAAAATTTTTCCTAATCGTTCCCTTTCTTCTTAGCTCCAGTGACTCAGACAGCGACGACAATGACTTTGATGACAAGGAAGATGAGCTGAGATCTAGTGGCAGTACCGTAAGTGTACAACCTATGTACTGCGCATGTCAAAAAGGAGACTGTTAAAAAATCGCCTGTATGGGTCACGAACCTTCGTGGGCTCACGCTAATCGAGGGATTTTCTTAATTTCCTTTGCCCCGCTTCTTTAGCGAATGATAGATCACATTATTGGCGGAATTGATCGCTCTTCAGCAGAAAGCGAAGTACGTCCTTTAAATCACTAGCCATAAATCACTAAGACGAACAATCTTCAAAGTTGAAGTTTTGATTTTACATAAATGAAAGAAGGAAAAAAAAGTGAGTGTTAAATGTACGTACTTAATTGCGATGGTTTTTTTTTTTTTTACGATTTTCAAGGGGGAAAGGAGGAGGAAGAAAAAGAAGAAAAAGAAAGCTAAACATTGGTGGGATACATTATCGGTAAGCTTAATTTGTAACGTTATGTACCCATGTTTAGTCGTTAATTATATTTCCAGGCTCAACATTCTCGCGCTGGATTCGAAATTTTGCGCGCGCTTGTTTCTATAGTTACATCTTTAGCGTTTATGACGTCAGGAATCACCGGGTAACCCGTACTTTAGAAAAACGCGCAGATAGCGACAATTTTTTGTGGAAGTGTTTTGCGTTGCATCTCCACGTCGCATTGCTATAAATTTGCTCGGTATATCTTTACAAGGGATGTTTATCTGTAAAGTGCACGATGGAAAACAAAATTGAATTCAGGTTGCATTCGGGAAAAGCTTGCCGGCTTTGGTCGGAAATTTGTTAAAAGATGTGGTAATCTGGGAATTGTTTCCAGAAAATTTTTTTCTTGGCAGAAGCTAGTTTAGAAGCAAATTGTCAAAGAAAAGAAATATACAATACATTTCTAGTTACGTTGGGTAGCGTAAAGTACTAACAAATTGTTTTAAATAATCTTTCTCTTCAAATGTCTTTCAGAAACCTCCCGGGGCTTCAGAAACTGGTGACAGTGCAACGGCAGACGAGAGTGGCGGCATGAAGGAGGTAGGACTTAAATAAAAGTTAGAGGGTTAAGTTTGAAAATTTTAGGCGTAATCTTTGCAGCAAAGCAAACGGCAAAATTAATTCTGATAAATTTCCCCTAACTTTTAAAATGTTATCCACAGCAGAATTTAGAAGCATTCACTTAGTCACAGCCATTGTAGATATTTCTGTTAGGCGTTTCATTGGTAGATTGAGATAAACGGATAAACGGATAAACGGCGAAAAACCTTTGCGAGTTTTGAACATAACGTAACATCAGAGATTTAGTACCTAGATGATCTGCATTATATGCAAAATGCACCTAAATGGTTTAACTGCTCTTCATGAAAAGCATGCATAATTGCCTTCTTGTCTAACTCAGATGTTATCGTTCCTTGACAGAACACCTGTAGGGAATGGCGTGGAAATATCCACACAGTAAAGTATTGTTCCTACTAATAAAAGTACCCAAAATATGAGACTAACTTACTTGAATACTTACCAGGCTCTTATTTATGAATATAGTTTAGAATTAAACATAACCACAATTTGGTCCTAATATTTAAAACAACGAAAAATAAACCATTACAACAATACAACAACCACAATGAAAAAAAACAGGAAGTTTCGAAAATATTTAAAGTACCCATAACTGTAACAAAACTTACCGAATTTTACCATTTAAATTTCGCAAGAATAATTTTGACAGACTCTTGATTGACAAGTTCGTTTTTTTTTTTGACGAGTCTTTTTTCCCCGTTATTTAATAAATAAAACCAAACGATTTGTTTACAGTTTTCTATGAAACTATTTTAAATTTGTTGTAATCTTTGTTGAGCGTTTCAAAGTCATGCCAGGAAAACTTACGATCGCATTTACGATCTCTGGGCTCGTACAGAGTCGTAAGATGTTTTGGTTAAATGATATCGGGAGTTTAGGGGAGCCTCGAAACAAGAAGATAAATAGGTTATCTTTTTTATTTCACCACATTGAAAAAGATTCAAACGGCACCTTTAACCCTTTCACTGCGACCGGGAGAGTGACCAAGACAGAATTTCTCCTTACATTATCGATACAGTAGCAAGCAGAGAAGTGATGAGAATACAGAAAAATATCGATAAGGGGGGTATGAGTTGATCCAATGCCAAATTCTCCGAACTAATATCGTAAGAATCATGAAAAGACAATAAGGAGAATTATAAATGAGATCTTAGGAGTGAAAGGGTTGATTGGTTTATAACAAAATAAACTCAGACGTCGAATTCGGTAGTGTTGACGAGGTCAGTCAAAGCTTTCCATCTTGTTCTATACCTGAACATTATTTTCAGACTGTTCTGTGAATGACTGGGAGATGAAGGGGTGGGAGGGGTGGGGCATTTATGAAATAAAAAGCTTATTCAGAATCATTTGGGGCAATAACTGGGGAGGGAGAGGAGGATGGGTTGACGGCAAGCTCTTTGCGGTGGCCTGGGGACAAGTTCATCTTGAAGACTCCACACTTTGATGCGCATTCCTCGCATAAATAAGTGATTTGACCAATTCTTTGTAATCTTCTTGTAAACAGAAAAAGATAAAGACGAACTTTGGAAAGTTTGTGAATCCTTATGTGCACCGGACAAATGGTGGAATCCCTATTTTCTCTCAAGAGAGGATTCAAAACCGAGCGAAAAAGGTAAACACGTTTAGTCTTCTCTATTTAATTAGAACTGCAGACAAGTTTGGATGCCTCAAAAATAATTTCAAACAGTTTACCGCACATACACTTAGATAAATCTAGACATCTTAATTTCATATTGGGTTATATTGGCGGATTGCAAATTTTAATTTGGTCTAAAGGAATTGTCTCACATGGTCATCAATTAACCTGTGTTATTGATGTTGCTAAAGCCGCTAGGTTACCAAAAAGGGTAAGAAATAACTTTTCGTAAAGGCCTCAAATGCTGATAAATTGAATAATGCAATCCGCAGCTAGGAATTGAACGAAATATTAAAACGCTATTATGCCACACCAGAGCAAACCACGACGGTGACGTTCTAAAACTTTGCAAATATTTTAGCTACCATCTGCAAAGCAACCTGAAATCATCAAAATTTGCGTGGTCTGAGAACGGAGACCCCACGCCAAATTATTTAAGTTTCCATTCGGAACTCCACTCTGATCACATACGAGATGCCGAGATTGAGGTGGTAAACTCATCCAGTCATTTGCGAATTTTTAACTGAAAATGTAAATTCATCTCCCTCGACGTTGCCTTCCTGACTTCTTAAGGACCCACAGTGACTCACGGGGATCGACAAGCTGAGTGGTTCAACTGATCAAGCAAATAAAGACGAAAAAAAACATTTGTTCTTTTTCATACAGAGAGAGGAATCGCAAAACGGTGGCTCACAGGAGGCAGAGAACAAAGATTTCCTAGTAAAGGTAAAAAGAGGAAACTTTCAAATAACCAGAGAAGCATAATTTACATTAACATTTGTCTACTCTAACAAAAAAAATTATCTCAAAATGTTATTAATTTGCCTATGTAACTTTTTCTTTTTCATTTTAGTATGCAACACAGGAACCTCAACAATCACCGCAGGTTCTCGCCGTAACTGATGACACAGAGATGAACTTCATCACCGCTCAGAGACGTGTGGCGTATTACATGTTTGCTGCAAATAAAAATCAGCAGAACTGGGCAACGGCGAAAGCAGGGCCAACACGCACGAAACCCCCACCCAGTCCCCCTAAAAACGTTGTAGAGATGGACTCGTTAAAATTTGATTATCTGATCGGGGACGGGTATGGCTTCACCATCCGCATTCCAGGGAGAAAACCACAGAGATCTCGCACTCAGCCCCCACTGCAGACATTCGAGGAGGCGCGACTCAAACTCAGGAAAAAGCAAGTTTCTCCGGCTTATGCTTTTGACTTGGGTGACGATCAGGTAGCACTCCCGGATGTGACCCCCGGTCTTCACAATCGTCACCACAACCGTTACTATAGGAACGATTCCGAAGAAGAGTTTGATCGAAGAAGACCTACCAAAAACACCCAAATGAGACGAGGATTGTCTGGTTCATTTGGGGGCGAATTGCCAGAACAAAAGAGAAACAACTTTGCTAGGTCACGAAGTGAACATGGAATGTCAGTTAGGAGCGAGGACAGTGAAGATGTTTCGTCTAAAAGTGCTGGTCACAGACCCAGAAACGAACGCCCAATGTTTGAGCCTTCAGCGCCAATTCCGTCATATGTGTCTTCTCCTTATGCCAGTCGTAAAAGATGACCCTAAATCGGCGACTTCCTCTAATTTCCACCATCTCTTACATAGCCCTTTTCTTCAAACGACCGCTGGCCTTGATATCTGAAGGCTCTGAGCCTCATCAAGGGAATTCCGCCACATGACGAAAGACCGCCTGTTGGACAAAGCTATTCTGTTACTTAGTAACCATGTTTAAGAAAGCGTTGTACCTGGCTTTAGAGTTTAGCTATTTATAAGATCGGGTGTTAAAGAAATACCATGACGCTCTATGATTGGTTAAAAACTCACGCTACCTTCTCAACCAATCAGGTTCAAACTAAAACCAGTCGTGGCTTTCTCTCTCGCCTTTTTTCGCGCTTAATGACGTTTGTTTTTCATTGGTTCCTTTGCAATTTTTCCTTCGAGCTAATTGGCCGTTATAGTAAGTTTGGTGTAGGTGTGGTTTTAAAACACTAAATTAAAAAGCACTCTAAAAGTTTGCAAATTACATTGGCATTTACAAGTCATAAAGACAATTGGTGTGTTACCCTCAGAGGAAAGTTCCTCATTTACTCTTGTTAAATGAACAATTTCATGCATTCAAGACTCAAATTTCATTTATACTTAAGATTATATATTTTTATTAAGAATAATTTCTGACAAATATTTTATACACAGAGTTCTTTAAGCTCATATCATCCATATATTTATTCACAAGGGCTCACAGCCATGTTGGTTTTGTACATCAGAAAATTAAACAAAATACAGTGAAGAATTATTTAAAGTTTATAAATCGGCGCGTTAGAAAGATTTGTTTGTAAAAAGCGGAGTGCATAATGTGTTTGTTTTTGTCTCAGGACCGGAATTTGTAATGGGAAGGAAGAAATAAAGAACTGCAATAAAAAGAATTCTCGTTCCAAGTTTCTTTTTTTGAAAGATAAACATCATGAAGCTCACTGAGAAGGACTGGACCCGAACGGGAAAGCTGTGCAGCTTCATCGTCCACCAATCAGGGGATGATTTAACTTTGGGTCATGTGAGAAGGCGTGCGGTTTCCAACCCCGTTTCATCCTCTAACAACGAATTTACTCGGTATCTCTGAAAGTATGAACAATATAAACATAGTTTAGCTAACAGGTTCTCTGGCAAATCCTTGCAAGAATTAGCCTGAGCGTGGACCTTGTTTCGCTGTTAGCCTGGATGCCATCAGCCGGTTATTTGCTAATTTTTTTGCATAGATCTTTTTAGTATGCGTAATGCTCTTTTGTTTGTTCTCTATCTGCGGTGTAACTTTTTCAGCGTTAGGACTTTTATTACGTAGTGCTTTTTTTGTTCGTATCACACAATGTATTTGTTATTAATGACTGTAAATATGCGAAAATGATATGAGTGAACTGCAGTTTAAGAAATGAAAATAGAAGCCATTGTGAACACTACTTAAACATTAGTGAAAATAAGGCCTGGAAAAATTTTTTTTCATAAATTGTACTTTGTACTGTGATTCAAATTCGTATACGGTTTCTCATGTGAAAACCTTTTTTTTCTTGTTTAATGATATTTCACTTTTTGCTTGAGTTTACTATTTTTTTTGTTCATACATGATGTGTAAGTAATTTTACCTCGTTTTTCACCAACAAGTCTCTGATGTATATCTTGTCAGGGCTGGGAGGCACAAGGCTTTGTAGGCGAACAGCTTTAAGTGCTGTTGGTTGACAGCCAATTAAATGGTTCACTTCTGAACTCTAAAAAACAATTAAGCAAGATTTATAGTTTTGAAGGTAATTACATATGTGTAAAATGTTAAAAAAAAACCTTCACAGTTTCAGAGTGCCTTGGCCCTTTGAAAAACCAGGGCCAGAAGTGATCAACACATAACTCCTTCCCACAGTATCCATAAAACAGGTAACAAGAATACTTAGACTTTCACTTTTCAGATACAAGTTGTTATCTTTATGACACAACAAATTCTTGTTGCTAATTTACAAGGAAATGTGTAGCAGCAAGTGAGCTAAGAGGAGAATTAATAATTAGATTTTTGGAGTTAAAAGATTCAGCTTACTCTGTTATTTTGGTATCTGAGCCTCATCAGCCTTATTCGGTTCCTTGCTTCTGCAGCTCTGGTAAATAATTTAATAAATGATAAATATATAGATTAATCAGAGGCCTACCCAGCTGCCTTGGCATGAAGCAACTAGGAGTATTACTAGCCCTCCCCCTGGATGGGATGCTCATCTATTGCAAGGTTACCCCCAAGTGTTTCATCAGGGTTCCCTGATAATTTTCTGGTACTGGTACTGGTACTGGTACTCATTTACACCCTTTTATGTTATTGTGAGAGTAAGGTGTTTTGCCCAAGACACACAACATGATGACCTGGTCAGATCTCCAACCCATACCTCTAGACCCAGAGTATAGTGTACTAGCCTTTCAGCCACTGTATCCCCCACAACAAACTTTAAAACCACTTTATATTCTAAATCTGTATCAAATAACATCAACCCTTTACTCTCTAACATCAGTATTCATATTCTCCATACTCCTTTCTGGGTATTTCCTTTGATGCTGACAAGGAGAATTTGTTTAACACTCAAAACCTCTTTAATTGGTGATCATTTTTGTTTTCTCATGATCTTAATTTATGAATGATTCAGCAGTATTACTGTAAGGAGAAATTAAATGCTGATCACTCTTAGGGTTTAAAGAGTTCACACTTTATTTCACAGAAACGATTTACATGAAACTTCTCCTTACAATATCTTTACATGATCCAGCAAACGGGTGATGAGAATATTCAAACTTATCAGGTAGAAGTTGTTATCTTGATCTAACACCAAATTCTCATAACTAACTTATAAGGAAATGTGTTGCAGCCAAAGGGGAGAATTAACAATCAGATCTTGGGAGTTAAAGGGTTAAATGCATTCACTTACTTTAGTTGTCCGATAATCTTTGTATGCCTTTCACCCTCAATAACTTCTTCATGAGGGGGGGGCTTCTGTTGCCTTCAAAAAAACATTTTAAAATTAAATAAGGGCTGGCATGTGCAAAATTTTACGATGATTATATGGTAGCAGGGGTTTCAGTAATAGCAATTTACCCACAGTATATCACCACCTGTGTGGCCTCTGTTTAGCCCGCAAGAGAGCTCTTGCATCTGGGTTTTACTTTATGGCACTGCTGCTTATTGAACCACTGTCCAGCTGCTTATGGAAAAAGTTATTGAGACCCCTGCGCTAGTTCAGGAGAAGTCTAAGAATCATAGGAAGTAGTGAGTTACTTTTCAGAAAAAGGGCTACCCCAGAGTTAGCCTGCAGAAAAGGTATATTTTTTTTACATTTTTTAGTTGAATGGAGGCAAACACAAAGCAGCACAAAGTGTGTCATGAATGCTACATGCTCACCTAGCGCTTGTTCCTGTTCACCTGTAAAACACAAAAAGTTACGCCTGTTCTGCAGGCTAACCCAGCTTTTGAGGAGTAACCTGTGCCTTTGAGCACTATTTCTGATCCTTCAAAAAAAATTTTTTTTCTAGTAGGTGAGAAAAATGAGGAAAAAATGATGATAATGATGCCTGTTTTGCTGACTCATGAAATGTGGTAATTCATTTTTTCCACAAGTAAATTATTTGTAAAAGCAATTCACCAAAATGTTTTTTGTAACTCAGTTCAGCATTAGGAAAATGAATGCATTTGATGCCTGTCATTTTGAGCCATATTTTTAACAACTGCGTGGCCATTAATGAAACTATTACAGTGACAGAGACACAGGCAGATAAGGAAAGAGATGACAACGCAACTTCCATAAATGTCTAGAGAAGTTGTTTTGTCAGTTCTGAGGCCTTAACCCCTCCTGACTTAACACTGTGAAATCCTATTTTCACAGTAATGTCTAAAATTGCTCATTAGATGGACACATGACATACTACTTAAAATGAGTTAAGGGTTTTATCAACCAGGAATTTTAGTCCACCTATGAGCTATAACATTCCTGTCCAGAGAGTGGTGGGATGTAGAAATTCCCTCTTAACCCTCAACACTCAAAAATCAGAGTGCATAATCTCCATACTGTTCTCTATACATTTCCTATAATAATGACAAGTGGAAAATGCTTAACAATCAAGAACTTCTAAAGCTGGTGATCACTTCCTTCCTTCTCATAACCTTAATGTTTAATTCAGTTGCATTACTGTTATGTGTGTATTCATGATGTAACATCTTTTGTATGGTAGCAAACACAATATTTAATTACTTTCGTTTTGACTTATCCAACTCTTTTAATCTCTTTCTTGCTGCAGACATTGCTTCATTGCATTCTTTTGGAGCAGGCTCGTACTTCAAAGCAATAGAAAAAGAAAACCAAAATGAATAATATTGTCTATAACAATAAATGAAGATATGAATGTACGAACAAATCAAGAAAAGAATCATCTAAAAAATGGCCAGTCAGAACTTGTTATGCTCTTTCGTCCTGCTTCCTGGTAATAATAATCGACTAATGATTTACGAGTCATCAAGAAGACCTATTAATATAAAGTTTCTTATGATCTCCTTATCACTTATCTTACATTGGAAAACTATTCTTTGTTGAGCTTATGGCGATGAATAAATTTGAACTTGAGTTATCTGAGTAGCCTGAATGTCTAAGCGGATTGAGGGAAATCCTGAACACGTCTTTTGTTATTGTAATTTACAAGGAACTTAATAGGAGGTAGAGGTAAGAACTACTCATCAAATATCTTGAGGAGTTCTATGGTTAAATAGTAAAAAACAAAACAAAACAAAAATAATGGTAACTAAAAGATCTGTCTCTTACAGCCAGGTATTTGCTCCGCTGTTGTGGAGGCAGCTTCTGAATTTCTTTTTTGCTAAGAGATTTCCAGTTTGTCGCACGGAATTTTTCCCGTGGCTGTTCTTCTCCTCCGGAGCTTTTCTTTTCTATGTTAGGTAGCTTCACACTCGACGAAGATTTTTCCTGTTCGGATGAAGTATAGTTACACAATGAACAATGACATAGCACGGCCGAAAAGCAGCACATCAACACGTACACAAGCAAAGTTTTGGCGAAATATATAAAGAAAAGTCCTACAACACTGTCATAAAAAAACGGAGAAAGATCAATTTAAACTAACCATTGTTTAAAGCATTGTTTTATCAGATCATGAAGCAAACAACAGATCGAAAGGGAATCGTGATCAAAAACGCCTCTCTATCAAAACCCTGCGTCTTTCTTCTTTCTCAACATACTGCCATCTTGTTCACTTTTGCGCCAATAGTTGTCATGGGAACAAGGCGATTATCTCTTTCCCAAGTCGAGGCAATCCTCTTTCCGCTGTTCAGTAGTATAGACGGCGCAAAAAAACATGGCGGCTTCACAAATGCGGGATTGTGTAAACTCTTAGTTTAAAGTTAACAAAAATGAAGGTTAAGGTCCTTTCAAGGAACCCAGCAGACTATATTCGAGAAAGAAGGACCGATATTCATAAGATCCATCGCAATTTTGATCCTTCTTTGCATCCATTCGAAGCACCGCGCGAATATACTCGGGCGCTGAATGCCATCAAACTCGAACGCGTGTTTGCCAAACCGTTTGTTGGTTCGTTAGGTGGACACACAGACGGTGTAAATTGCATTTCTAGACATCCAAGGAGTCTATCTGTGTTGCTGTCTGGGTCTTGCGATGGAGAGGTAGGTATTTATTACATTTCTGTGGCGAAATGACTGATTCGGGGGACTAATCGATTTCATGAACACGTGTTTGAAGTGTAACTTCTCCTTATAATGTTAACACATCACCACTATACGGCAATGAGAATAGAGAAATGCATCAGCTAGAAGGTTTTATTCTCATTTAACAAAAAAAAATCTCAAATATCAGATTTTGCTAAAATAAACCTTAAACTTCTAGTAGTGATCAACATTTAACTTCTCCCAATAATATCCATACATTATTCAGCAAACAGGTAATAAGAATACTTAAAGGGGGTAAGTTTCTAAAGAAACTGTGATGCTGAATCAGTCCAAGAGTATAACAGGGTAATTTAGTAAAGTAAACAAGTTGATAACATAAATTGGCCACTGTTAAGAGTTTCAAAGCTGATATTTCCAGCATTTGCCCTTTGTAAGAGTGAATTTAACGATACTTCAACTTATAAAGCAAACTTGTTTTGTTGATCTAAAACAAAATTCTTGTACCTAATTTACAAGGAAAAGTGTAACAGTTAGATGGGAGAATTGATAATCAGATCTTGGGACGTAAAGTGTTAACCCATTCACTCCCAAGATCTCATATATTTGTGATTTGCTTTACTCTCTGCCACACAATTCTTATACTGGGTGTTTGGAGAATTTGTTATTGATGAGGATAATCCCCTAATTGATAGTTTTCTTTATTTCCATCACTTGTCTGGTTGATATTGCAATTAATTATAGCTAACAATTTTCCTTACAATGATGCAAGGTGTCATTGTAAGGAAAAATTACATGTAGATTCTAATCACTCTCAGGGATCAAGGGGTTAATGTGGGACTAAAGACTTTCCAAACTTTGGGCTGCAGTTATTATTTCACAAGATATTGAGTGATGTGTTGTATTTGTGATATTTTAGATTCGCTTGTGGAGTTTGCCACGTAGAGAGTGCCTGAAGACATTAACAGCACACACTGGTTTTGTGCGTGGTTTGTGTACCTCTCCCTCTGGAAATACTTTTCTCTCTGTAAGTTCTATACCTGTACTTAGTTTTACAGTTGAATATAGGGGGTAAGTTTCTAAAGCAACTGTGGTGCTGCATTGGTGGGAGAGTATAACAGGGTAATTTAGTATTATCAACTGAGTTGATAACATAAATTGGCCACCGTTAAGAGTTTCAAAGCTGATGTTTCAAGCATTAGATCTTCATTATTTGCTCTGAAAAACGTTCCAAACGTCAGCTTTGAAACTCTCAACGGAGGCCAATTTACACTATACATCATCAACTCAGTTGGTAACACCAACTAGTTAGTTTTACAGTTGTTTGTTTAAGTGCGTGAAGTAGTGGCTTAGTCCTTATGAGCTCAACTTTGAACAGAGAGCTCTTTGGTACTTACTATTAACATAAACATTGATTAATTAGAAAATAGTAAATTTATATAGCACTTATGGCAGCCTCTCGGTGCTTTACAATATGAAAGATAAAGAAACATAGAGATTCCATATTTCCGTGCTTCTATTTAACAAATAGATTCAAAGTTGCCATGTGTCTGTTCAGTAATAGATCACAGATGACGTCAAAATGTGGTAAGAACAAAGAAGTGGCACACAAGGTGCAGTCAAATGTGTCACTGATGTTCTTACCACATTTTGATGTTCTCTGTGATCTATTACTGAACAGATGCATGGCAACTTGGAATCTATTTGTTTTATATAATAAAGAATTGAAAAAAGTTTTAATGATGACGTCATCTATATGTCTGTCCTCCAATAGATCATAAGCGAGAAAAAAGCCGAATGCATGCATAACTGAGCTTATTATATAATTAGTAATAGATGGCAGATGATGTTAGAATGTGGTTACCATTAGAACGAAAAAGTGGTACACAAGGTACAGATGAGTGGGTTACTGATGTTCCTATTAGTTTAACAAGTAGATTTCATGTTGCAGTGCTTCTGTTCAGTTATAGATGGCAGGTGATGTCAGAATGTGGTTACCATAAGAACAAAAAAAAAAAATGGCACACAGGATGCGGCAGAGTGTGTCACTGCTGTTCTTTCCATATTTTGACTTTTTCTGTGATCCATTACTGTACAGACTCACAGCAACATGGAATCTATTTGTTTTAAGGAAGCAAACGATTGTTAGTAGTGAGGTTGTCTATGTGTTTCTCTGCCAGTAGATCGTAAGTAAAAACCTATAAAAATTAGTGTGTAAATAAGCTTATTACATATGAAAACAAAAGTAACCATTTTCCCTACATAACAGGTTGGAGATGACAAAGTTATAAAACAATGGAGCATGGAACAAAGCTTTGATATCAGCTTGGAGAATTCACAGACTCCAATCAACACCATCATTGGCAAGGTATTACTTAAAAAAAAATGTATCAAACAAAATTATGAAGGTTCTATCCCAGTGAGACTGAAAAATTATTTTTTTCCTTTATCAAATATACAGAAACAATAGCCTTCATAACCCTCCACACCCTAACATCAGTATGCATATTCTCCATACTGTTCTCTATACATTTCCTAAAGTGCTGACAAGGAGAATTTGTTTCACAATCAAGGACTTCTTAAGTTGTGGATCATTTCCTTTATTCTCATGACCTTAAAATGATTCAAGGGTGATATTGTAAGGAGAAATTAGATGCTGGTCACTCTTGGGGATCAAAGGGTTTTTACAAAATGGTGCAAAAACTTCCCTGGATATGTTCCCAGAAGTGAATAGTTTTCCTTGAGGAAACTGTGAACTCCAAAGAACAGATAATGTATGTGGGTGTAAATATTTGAGCATGTTTTCTGCCAAATGAAGACTATTGTGTTTATCATTCTTCAAACACTTATTTTGATGTGTTGAACAAAATGTTTATAAACTGCTTATGGTTTGAAGTGGATCTTGACTATTAAGAGCAACTTTCTGTATGAACAAAAAATGGAAGAAAAGAAAAAAAAAACTGAAAAAAACTGCCATCACGAGGGATCAATCCAGAGCCCTTTCACTTGAGAGAAGAACCGCTATCCATTGTGCCAAGTTTGCAGATGCAGAGCGTAACTGTTGTTGGGAATTCTCTTTAAGCAAGCAGACTATATGGATAAAATGCAACTTTTTCTTACTAAAAGTTTTCAAATACGAAGTCAGTTCAGGGGACTCAACATCTCAACCTGTATGATTAATTTTCTACTTTCAGTGGCTCCATGCCACTTTGATTCTTGTCACTGATATTGTAGCTTCTCTTCTCTAGAATCTCTACCATGGTATTGACCACAGCTGGAAGAGCAATGACTTTGCGACATGTGGAGAGCAAGTTGACATTTGGAACGAGAAAAGAGCTGATCCCATTCGGAGCTTCAACTGGGGCGTGGACACTATTCACAGCATCAAGTTCAACCCCATTGAGGTTTGACCTTTTGTTTGAATTTTTTAACCCTTTAATCCATGAGAGTGACTAATACAGAATTTCTCCTTACAATATCAATACAATATCAACCAGATAAGTGATGAGAATAGAGAAAAATATCAGTTGATCCAATACTTAATTCTCTGAACTGAAATTATAAGAATTGTATGGTTGACAGTAAGGAGAATGACAAATTTGATCTGGGAGTTAAAGGTTGACACCCTAACATTATTATGAAAATTTTCTATGTTCATCTCTACATTCTCTTTGTGAATGACATGAAGAATTCGTTTAACAATCAAAGCCTCTTTAGTTGTGGATCATTTCCTTTACTCTCATAAATTTAATGATTGATTCAGGAGTGTGATTGTAATGAGAAGTTAGATGCTGATCGCTCTTAGGGTTTAAAGGGTTAACTCGGTTTGTTACAAGAGCTACGTTATTTTGATAAATTCTAAAATTTCTTTCAAAATGCCACACATAATCAATATGGTAGAGAGAAAATTTACTTCTATTAGTGAGACTGTGTGAAGTGTTTTTACTTAAAATAAATTCAGAAAACAGCTTGAAAAGTCTCTTTCCATCAAGCTCAGTTCGAATTATGATTTGTGAGAAGTACGAGGAGTCAGAAAATTGGCGCCTTGATTGAGCGCTGCTTCTGAGTTGATGAAAAACTTTAATGAATGCCGCGGCACTGTAGAGCAATTTTCTCATGAGTAATCAGAAATTGCTTTGATTTTGCTCTTACTTTACTCTACACTGTGATTGGTTCAGAAAACTTGCGGCGTCGACTCAGCCAATCAGATGCAAAAGTAAAACAATCGCGACTCGGCCATTCGCATTTTCCCGCGCTTTATGCAATTTGCTCATTTTGACTTTTAGTTCTCATTGGCTAATGATAATGTAAAACTTTGTTCTGATTAGTTTTGATTTTTGTGTGACTCTGGATTGAATGCTGCCCCATCGATTGAATTTGGTTTTCTCCGATCTGTGTTGAATACCATAAAGAACGAAAAACAACAACAAAACATTTAAATAATGAACGCTTTATTCCTCTAACTAAAAATCTTTGGAGAACATTGCTTACACTGTTATTTCGTTCCCAGACACACCTTCTCGCTAGCACCGCCTCCGATCGTAGCATCATCCTTTACGACATGCGGGGTTCCGCTCCGCTGCGTAAGGTTGTTATGGAAATGAGAAGCAACACAGTGGCTTGGAACCCTCTCGAAGCGTTTGTCTTCACTGCAGCTAACGAGGATTCAAATCTTTACACATTTGACATACGCCGATTCAAAGAGCCAATCAACGTGCACATGGATCACGTGTCTGCCGTCCTCGACGTAGATTACTCACCCACGGGACAAGAATTTGTGAGTGGCAGTTATGACAAGACGATAAGGATTTTTGAGCGGGATTCTGGGCGAAGCAGGTAAGAATTTGCGTCTGAGGTTTAGAAAGAGACAAGATGTTTTTAAGTCAAAGTTTGCACTGGGTCTTGAATTCTTGAAAGAGAATTTTTAAAGGAAAATCATAGATCTGATACAAATATGACGACCACTCGGTCGGGTTGAGTTGCACGAAATGATTCCCCCCCCCCCTGAAATGCAGCAAACAAACTTTAGTTCCCTCTGCGATCTCTAAGTCGTTTCCTTCGTCCCAACGAACTCCACGAATCCACTGTTTCCGCCACAGAGGCGAACAGGGAAACTGTAAAACAAAAAGCTCTCCCCTTGATCTTGCTTCCTTTTGATGGCATCCAGGAACACAAAAAATTGTAGGCATATCGAAAGAGAACAGAATGGATCGACCATGACGCATTACTTTTCAAGGACCGCGCACTGAAACAAAACCTGGGGCCGTACAAGCCTCGTTTCTTTTGCAACTCAATCTAAGCCAACTGAGTAGGCCGCCATGTTTGCATTCGGTGTATGGGAAACTTGTAACTGAACTGGAAATAAACATAGATAATACCAATCCTTTTACAATAGTCTAAAGTTCTTCCTGTGCTTCATCAGTGCTTAATTGTGAGGAGAGATTTTTTTTGGCAGGCCAACTCAGTTTAATTATTCCCTCTAAAACCTTTTTAATTGGTGTTGGCGAGGGTTTCTTTTTTTTTTTTTTTTTAATTTTGTACATAACAATTGTCTGATGTCGGCATTGGTCTTCAGTTTGACAGACTCTAATGGCTAGACTTTGGTTTGTTTAAACAGGGAAGTCTACCATACCAGCCGAATGCAACGCGTATCCTGTGTGAGGTTCAGCGGGGATTCCACTTATGTACTTTCTGGAAGTGACGAGACAAATATCAGGTGAGTTGCGACGATCTTACAGCGTAGCTGTAAGCAAGCATTCACACAATACGACCTAGAAACAGTGGACAAGAAGAGCACTTCGTGGAATGTCCCCTGCCTATTTCCCATTCCTATTATTTCCATTATACTGACGAGGACGTATCTTTCTTAACAGAATATGGAAAGCTAATTCTTCACAGAAGCTAGGAGCGGTAAGAGACCGAGACATTCATTCGTTATTTTTCTATTCACTGAATTTTTAGTTGTTTTTCTTTCCATATCTAGTAAGCTACATTTTCTTCTGCATTTTAGCTTGCACCACGAGAAAAAGCAGCTTTCAGTTACAATACAAAGTTGAAAGAGAGGTTTAAACATCATCCCCAGCTGAAAAGAATTAAAAGGTAGGCGAAATTTGCAAGATAACAAAGAAGTTTGTAATGAATAATCAAGGTGCATTTGGTTGGTGATCATTTCCTTTATTCTCGTGACCTTAAGATGTGACTCAGGGGCAAAATTGCGGGGAGAAATTAGTTGCTGGTCATTCCTTGGGGTTACTTTGCATGTCTTTAAGATTTCCCTTAATTAATAATTTGTTTTTTGTTGTTTTATTTTAGACATCGCCATGTTCCCAAAGCGGTTTTTAAGGCAGCCAAGGAAAAGAAGATAATGATGGCTTCTATAAAGAGGAAGTATGTGGCCATTACAGCCATTTTGTTGTGTTACATCAACACAGCGGTAAATTGTCAGGCATGCGCAAGGGGATGAATTCTGGCCGACCGTGCGCCAATTTCCCGCGCAAAATTCCAAAGGGAAACATAGGGAACAACCGTCGTCTCGCAAAATAAGAAGAACGTTCACTGAAATTCGTAAAAGGAGACAGAAGTAAGGAAAAGTAAAACTAAAGATTTTCGGAAACAAAGCTCATTCGGGTACAGGTATCCTGTTGATTTACCATTTTGTTGTGAGCTTTAACAAAAAAAAAAGGAAAAAAAAAAAACCAAAAAAATACGCTTTTAAAACACCATGACTTACTGACTTGTGCGGTTGTTAGTAACTCCTGTGAGACAACTTAGTGCTGGAAGCCTGTTTTAAACCTTTATGAATGGAGTCGTTATTTATTGATTTCCAATATTCTTTCTCTACAGGGAGGAGAACAGACGTATTCATAGTAAGCCAGGAAGTGTGCCTCGTGTTGCGGAAAGAAAGAAACATGCTGTTGCCGTCGTTGAATAAGCAAGCAAACAAAGAAAGGTGCGCTGATAAGTATTTACAGGCATGGCGGATCCTTGGCCAGGCGATTGCAACAGAGGAATGTGAAGTACATCAACGCAAATCACTTGTGACCTGTGACACAATTCCGATATAGTGTATAAAAGGAAACGTTTTGAGCTTCTTTTTGTACGAGAATTTGCGGAGTTATTAGCGGTGATTGTCGGAAAAAACTCCTGGACCGAAATTTATCGACTTGTTAAAGCAGAATATCGGATTTTATTTTATTTTGTTCTAAGAATTTGGCGAGGAATGACTTGAT
The DNA here is from genome assembly GCF_964200805.1 of Pocillopora damicornis. Classification (NCBI taxonomy): domain Eukaryota; kingdom Metazoa; phylum Cnidaria; class Anthozoa; order Scleractinia; family Pocilloporidae; genus Pocillopora; species Pocillopora damicornis. The sequence continues at coordinate 30,586,126 of NC_142670.1, read as the reverse complement.
TCTGAGAACAATTTGAAGCGTCTTTTTCGGGGCATTGTGGCACATTTTGCGGACTAAAGGGAAGATTTTGGTGCGCTAAAATGCATTTTAGCCTGCTCGCACGCCCTCATGATTGTTCAGACTGTTATGTTGTCATATTTTTCAGTTTATAATTTTTTAACGTCCTCCAATGTGATTCAAATAGTAATAGGGTTTGTGTTTTTGGACATAAATATGTTTTGAGCCTTTCTCGGGGCTCATTTTAACCCTATAACCTCTAAGAGGGACTGGTATCTAATTTCTCCTCACCATACCACCCCTGAATCAACCATCAAGGTCAGGAGAATAAAGGAACTGATCACCAACTAAAGAAGCTCCTGATTTTTAGACAAATTCTCCTTGTTAGCATCTAAGGAAATGTATAGAGAACAGTATGGAGAATATGCATACTGATGTTAGGGTGTAAAGGGTTAATACTCGCCTAGTTGCTCGGGCTAAAATGACTCTGAGTCTGGCCCAAAACATATTTATGCTCGTGAACATAAACTCTCTGAAACTTTAGTCTAATCGTCCGTGTGAGTGTAGTCCTGAGAAGGACTGTTGTCGGTGTAATTGTTAAGAACAACTCCCTGAAAAAACCTGTTGGCCGACAATCCGGCAATTGTCGGCTGACAGTTTTAAGCAGACCTTTTGGCCGATGACAGACGGCCGACAATCGGCAATCTGTTGGTGATCTGTCGGTTGCTTGTCTGTCACGATATACCGTATTTATCGTCCAAACTTCTTCGGACTCAAACGCTACAGTGGGTAGAGGGATGTATTCTCTGGAATTCCGGCCAAATTTAGCGTCAGTACGTACGGGAATTGACGAAATACTGATATCGCAATGTATCCGCCATATTGGAAAGGTAATCTCGAACCCAGCTACCCGCTCACTTATGAACTAATAATCGTATTACTCCGCAGAAAAGTTTATTAGGACGACGATGACATGGTTGATCAATCAGACATGGTTTGATGCTACTCTGGTTTACAGATTTAATGAATGTTACGGAAGAAGTTACAATTCATAGACCCAACGTTTCGACTCTCCTGTCTAGTGCCTTCTTAATATATTTTATGGTTGATCAATTTTTGGTATCGTTTATACTGTACTTCAAATTCATTCACTCAAATTCATTCATTCAAAGACATAAGAAACTAGACTCATGATAAACATCAAGTATACCCACATTTCATACCAAAAGGTGGTTTGCAATGCATTTTAGGGCGATTTGTGGTTCTTAAGTTGATGATTTTCAGCAATGTGATTGTTGACATCAACCTTCCCCGTCTTATGCTTGTGTTCAGTCAGTCTTTTTGTAAGGTTTCTGCCAGTCTCTTCGATGTAGAGGGCTTGGCAGTCGGCCGAGCAGTTGATCCTATAAACCGCTCCCTGTCTGTTCTCTAGATCATCACGGCAAAACTGACCAATCGGGTTTTACGAACCGGACTTTGAACTTCCGACTAACAAAAACTACCCACTTGACTTTGATGATGACTTCCGCTCAGGTTAAAGAAAACTCAGTCACTACAACCGATAACAGTCTTTCTCACGACTTCAATGAAGCCATTTACTGTTCGACTAAAACTCTATTGTTTTATTTATATTTACCAAAGAGAAGGAGCTATAGCTAACAGTGAAACGTTTTTAAGAATAGATTGGGGTAGTGATGTTAGCTTTTCGTGTTGGAATATCATTTTGTGATAATAATTTTAATAGAGCTTTTAAAATCATGGCAATTATTTTTGCATTAGCGTTCAGCGTTTGTATGTCAGTTCTTCAGCCTTACGTGCCATCGAGTTGAAAAATGATTATGCAGAAAAATTCTCAATAGATACCTCTAAGAGATGACCATCGATGCGATTTGGAGTATAATTGAAAAATTCGACTTGGAAAATTACCATTTTCAATGCGCCTTTCTATGAGTGTTTTATTTCCGTCTATTTGTTCAAGATATCGGAAATTAAAGTAAATTTTTAGGTGATTTGAATCATGTTCCCAACAAGATTTGCAAACTAATGCCGCTATTTTTCGTGATCAGTGAAAAATTGAATGAGAAAACAATTTTAGTTAAAAGAGCCGCGTCTGAAACAGTTATATTCAAGGAGATTTTCTGTCGTGATTCATCAACTTACGATTTCCTGAAGCTATTATTTTGCAGGTTCGCCTTTTTTTATATTCACGCCAAGGAAAAAAACCTGATTGAAATATCAATCCAAAACTTTGAAAGAATCAAATTAGGCACGAATCACCTGTCTGACTTTTAAAGTATAATAAAACATTGAGATGTGTTGGGTTTGTTAGGCAATTTCGGTGAGTCTCTTGTTATGCCACTGAATGTCTGAATTAAACTCATGCTTGATTTTCAAAGCTTCGCTCTTCTTTTCTTTTTATCTTTCCGAGTTGTTGCGTTGTTTCAGTGTGAATACTTGTTATTTAGTTGTTACAGTGGTTAGGCTTCTCTATAATTGTAAAAATACTTCTTGCTCGCGTTTGATTTGTTTGCACTGCTGTGGGCGTCATGTCACGAACGTTTGGGAAACATAGAACCCTCCAGCTGAGTTGAACTTTCAAGTCTCGTGAATCTATGAACATTTTCAATTGTTTGACTGTCTTGAGTTATATACTGTATTCACTAAAAAAATGCGTTGATCTATCCTTCAAGTATTTTCAGGTTAACGAGGGAAAACATCTAAAGTATTCGGTTTCTCAATCCATGTTAATTTCCGGAACTTTCACTCAGGAATAGAATGGCTTTCTTTTGCTGTCGTTGTTCTTTTCACCGCTTGTTGGACGAATAACATTTCTTTTTTTGTTCTTTTTTTTGGCATGTGATATTCGTCACAGATTAATTTTTGCTATGCGGCCTTTTTCTCATTTAAAATGGAATTAATGAAAGATCTCGTGAGGACACTGTCAATTTTGGTATAAATATAAAAGAGAGCGTAAGGAATACTTAGTTATTTTTGAACGCGGCGTTCTATTTTTTCTATTTTTTTTTTCCTTATTTCGAAGTCAGAGCCGAAGGGGGTTGTCCAAACTTCATCCTGTTTTATTCAATTCAGTTTTAATATCGGCAACAGTGATCTTTAAGTGTCCATAGTTTAGTCTAAATCGCTCCAGTAGAACCAGACTACATGCTTTTGAAGACTCAAGCGCATACACAGAGCGGCGCTGGGCGAAAGATCTATAAATTGTGAAAACCAATCTTTGGGAAAACCATTTAAGTTGCACGCTTTTTTCCCCCTAATTCTCTCATTCGAAGCGTCTTGCATGCAATAGATCACTGACATGGAATTAATATGAATATTTCGTTTCATTTCAAATGCAGTCGCGGCATCCTTTTTTGCATCTTCGTAATAGGTTTGCACCTGTTTGTTTTTTGCTTTTTTTCCCCCTCACAAGAACGAGTGCCATTTGTAAACACGTTCCACCCTCCAGTTAGTTATTTTATTGCCCCTAATGGGCTTTCTCTAGTGGTTGGCTGAATCGTTTATTTACCACTGACTTGAAGTGTTGTCAAAATTGATTTGTGTATATGACAGCGCAAATAATAAACTATTCGGCAAGCTACTCGGAAATTATGAAGTATTCTTCCGACATCAACAGCACAAAGACCGACTGAGAATCAACGGAATCCTCTCATTTTGCAGAGCGTTGTAATTTTCGCCGAGAATTTTCTCCGAGGCCGTGCAGAGTTTGTGACTTTGTCAAGGCTTATTTAGCTGGGCGGATTTTAACTTTTGCGAGAACGATTTTACATTTTCCACATTGTAGAAGCGAGGTTCCTCGAGAAAGAGCTTATTTAACTGCCTGAGAGAAAAATTTTCTTCTTTTTTTAGGAAAATTTGGAAGACCTTCAAGGTTCGGACTAATTTCCACGTACGGGTGACGATTTGTTTTTGGCAATTTAAATGCGGATTCATTTAAATATTTAAAAAAGATCGTTAAGTGCACCAAACAAGTAGCTAGTTCCTGCTTTATTCTTCTGGGGTCTTCTTAGTCAACATGAGAGTTTCACTGGCGCTCTTTGCGCTAGCGTTTTGTTTACAAGCTGATTCTGCAATTGGTCGTTGGAGAAGATTCAAAGAAGGGAATTTCATCATCGGAGGGCTTTTTCCCATAACCGAAGGGCCGGAGTGCAACAAAGTGCGGAGCGAAGGATTACTGCTCGCTGAGGCGTTTTTTTACACAATAAACAATGATTCGGTTTATAGCGATGCAGTTCTTGGATATGATATCAGAGACAGTTGTTCGAGCCCTGAGGTGTCTGTGAAAGAGGTTCTAGATATTTTGAGACATGAAAATGATGGAACATTATCTGAAAACTGCTCATTGAAGAACGCACGCAAACAATGTGGAGTGCTCGCGTTTGTGGGACCAGATTTGTCTGGCAACGCTGTCGTTACAAGTGTCATATTGAGCGCTTATGGGGTACCTCAGGTAAGAAAACTTTCCCTTTTTATCTTACGTGACATTTTCCTTTTATTTGTAGAGGAGAATTATTTCAATTGACCCCTGTTCCATTTAAATTGCAAATTTTAACTTGCCTCTGACTGGATTCTATAGTGACGTTCTTCGTTTTAAAAAAAGCGAACTGTAACATGAACTTTGATTCAAAACTTTATTATAGGTCTTATTCGGTTAGCGTTCAAAGCCCGAATCCCGAATCCCGAATCACTCATTCTTAGCCTGTGGGAGCATATGTGCAGATCGATCTTAGAGGCACGTTTTCATTTGTCAATAAATTTAAATTGTATAGAAATATCTTTAGACAATGATCACTTCTCTGCAAGAAAAAAAGGAAGAAAATTGCTCCGCGTAATGTGGTCTTTCGCTCGAGGGCAAAGTGCGCAAACCTCAGAATGGTTTTGCAATTCTAAACATTGTTCAAAACTGGTGCCTAAATTTGAGCTCGTCTGACAAAAACCAAGAGAAAAAGAAAAAAAAACGGAAAGTTTTTTTTGTTTTTAGTCTTCGAATGTATGACATTTACGAAAAAGTCTTCCTGTGTATATTTCAGATTATCTTAGGATCCGTTTTTAATGTAATATTTGTCTTCATCTTGTGGTAGTTTTTACAGATAGTGTTTTGAGGATATAGATTTAATAGATATTTTTTTTCTTGATATTTTATATTAATTCGCATAATAAAGTCACATTCATGTGTTGTTTTAGATATTTCTGATCAAGCACCTTCCGCGTAATCTCAGAATGATTTCGCAATCCACTTGTTAACTTTTTTTTTTTATTTAGTAGATTTGGAAGTTGTAATGGAAAACTCGTTTAATTTTTCTCTCGAATGAAAACGTCTTACTTTCTCACCTGCGGAAATAGTGGCACCGAAAAATTCATTCTATGTTTGTAAGATCGGAGACGACTTTGTTTTCGCGCTGCAAACGTATCTCCAGTATTCGTAGGTGAGAAGAATTATGACATTTTTTGGAAATATTTTGGTTCCAAGTGAAGCCGGATGCATTAATTTAGCGATTATTTGTACTAAATTGATCTTATCGCTTTACTCCTATTAACATGTTTTACTATCGCGAAAATATATAGCCAATTAATGCCACCGCGTTCTTTTATCATGACACAGTTTTCCTTGACACAGATTTGAATATTGTGCCGAAAATCTCTTTATTCAAACATTTGCTTGTCCGCCTTCTGCGGAATTCACAAAGAAACTGACAGCTAGTCTTGATAAACAGACACAATTTCCCCGTGTTTGATAAATTACCGGGTATCGTGTCGACATTTTCCAAAAGATTACGAAATTTTTTTCTTATCGGGATGTGCTGTCCACATTGTCTGTTAACAAGAAAATCAATGGTGACACGCTTTTTCCGTTCTGAGTTCATTAACCGCTTCCCAAAACGATCCTAAAGTGAAGGATGTGAAACGTTTCCCGTGGAGACGCCGTGCTGCCGTTATTCTTCTTATTTATTTCTTTTTTTGTCTTGGTCATGAATAGAATATAGTTACATATTCTTCGAGAATAAAATTCCATCTTCGAGAAATCGTGATCGTGATCGTGGTCGTAATGACGCGAAGACTTCATCTTTGTGGTCGTTTCGCGCCTTTTCAGACACTTTGTGCGTCACTTTTGATTAAAAATGTTAATTTTGTTTGATGTTTCTTTTGTTTGAATCCACTTTAATCCTCAGATTTTAAATGCACTCTTCGCTGCTGTTAAATGGTGTTCAAATAGTTGACAATTTGCATCTTTTTGAGAGCAGCAGGGAGACCTCTTCAAAGCAGTTATTGTGACGTGCGAATGGATGGGTTTGTTTTTTACCGGGGCTTATCTAAGATATTCCTATTTTTACAGCGAGAAATGATTGCTTTACTTTCCATTCGGAAAAAAAAGTGTAAAAAGGTGGATGGAGAAAGTTTTAGCATATCAGCAATTTTCTCTAAATACGCTGGGTTATTTTAAATTGCCACCAGATTTTGAATAGCAGTGCAGATGAAAACAAAAACATCATTTGGAAATTTTTAAAGTGCTCTTAAGGGTTATGCGATCTCCCCTGTCGAGTTGGAATGCATGATTTAGCCTTTGGTCTTTCCTTGTCGTAGATTAAAGCATTGCAATATCTTTTTTCGAGTGGGGGGGTGGGAAATTGTTGTATTATACCAAGTGCACAAAGCTGCGTTCGAGAAGTTTTTTAGCTGATATTTGAGTGGGTTTTATCCTTTGAAGAAATAATACATCGTGGACCCATTTACGGTGAATGAAAGGGTACTTCAAACGAATTCGCTTTAAAAAGAAAATCTTTTATCACCTCTTCTACAAAATGAAGTCACGTTAACACACTTTTTTTTTCAAGCGGTTAAAAATAACTTTCATCCTGGGTGAATGTTAGAGTGCTCTGTTCAAAAGCGATAAAAATTTTACAATAACGATATCAGTGCTCCAGTGAAATGTTTTTTTGACTTTCTATTTCTCGACTAAGAATTGAGGATGTTATGTAATATTTAAGGGTTCCAACTCTCTTTGGGGAGCGTAGACTTCGTATCTGTTTCATGATCATGTTAAACATATAACCGCCACCGTTCCTTAACTGTTACACATTGTGAAGCAGCCAGGATTAAGGTTTTGCACTAATACCTAGTGTGTCTCTGAGAAAATATTTTAAGTGCTCCATCGACGAACTTTAGGGTCAAATCAGTCGATATTTACAGAAAGAGCTCTGCCTAGTATTTAACTCTCAATCGAAACGTTGTGTATTTCTTAATTTTGCAATTTCGCTGTTTATATATTTTTGTTTTTTTTTTACGACTTTTCTCTTTTTATATCAACTCGAAAACCTAGAATTCTATGTAAACACCATTCAGTTTTTGAAGCGAGGGTTTCCTTATGCAATAGGCTAATTACAGTACATTAGTGAGAACAATACAATATTAATTGAACACGGAGGCGAGTTCCCTTCAACTGTCTGAATTTGTGGCGCCATAGAATCCGGTCGCTTGGTTTTTATCTCTCTTTTGGAACTTCCACCGACATTTTTTGGTCGTCTTTGGTCTGTTTGTTCCTCTTTTAAGTGAAACCAGATCACGTAGTAAGTGCTAAGGTTTGCACGTTAAAGCCTGAAGATAGGGGTGAGAGGTGGGGGGGGGGGGGGGAGAGAGTCCCCAATGTAAGACGTGCAGGGTCTGGTTTCGCGTGTGTTTTTTTCAACAAGGAAACCACTAAAGCGTATAATCGTATTTGGTTTTTTAATTCCGAATGGATGAAAGAGAGACAGATGTAACCAAAATGTATCACTCGAGCTGAATTTTTGAGTGATTTCCACCAATTCTTGGCTTGAACAGGTTAAAGGCAGTAATATAATTTTAAAGCTAGATCTGAAAAGGTATTATATATTTGGGCAGAGATGAGGTCAGCCGGAATTTTAAGAAACCGGCGGCACACCCCTGTAAAGAATCCTTGAGAAGTCTCCACCCTCCAACCCCTCTTCGCCCCACTCACAGTGTTTTTTTAGACAACTGGAATTTCTCAGCTTTGTCGGAAGATTACTCGGGTTGAGTGAAAAGAAAAACCGATCAGAAATGATTAAGATCTGTTTATTAATCGCTTGCCTTTTTCTTTCAAGATTATTCAAATTCATTTGTACAGTTCATCAAAACGCTTCATTATAGTGTTCCTATTATGGCTAAAAAAGCTATCAAAACACATGTCGTTTTATTACGGAAACTAGTTATCAGAAGCCTCCAGAAAGAATGGATCGGATGTTTTAAAAGCAATTTCTTGTACGTTCTTGTATATTTTAATGGCCTCTTTCAGCGAGATTTCGAGGGTTCATCAAAATTTTATAAACATGAGAACGTGTATTACGCTTCATTTTCGACCAAACTTTCGTAGAATTCACCTATATAAACGAGCACTTTTAAAAAACTTGCCGGTTTGATGCAAACACCCTTAAAATTAAGAAAAGAAGGCCGGAAGGAGTTACTTCTAGTCCTCCAAACAAGCTTTGTTTTTGTAAAATGTGTACTTAAATTCATGTGATTTTTGTACCATGAATTCCTGATAATTCTAAAGTCGGAGAGCAATTCGCGAAATGAGCAGGACCCCTACGGCCCGCAAAGATCTGACACAGGTCTTTTTTGAAACTTCAAGACTACTCTAGAGTGAACGAAAAATAAATCAGGTTTTTGTTTTTGTTGTTGTATTTGCTTTCAAATGTTTTGTATAAATTCCCTAAGAAACTTCAATGATCCAATTTTTAGCAGAAGAAAGGATTTTTACCAAACGAATGACTAAGTCAAAGGGGCTGTGTTAATTTTGGGCATGTGGATAGCTGTGTTTGCATCGACCCATTTTATTTTTCCTAAGTAAATCGTTTCTTGAATTTTATATTTCATGAACTAGCCATATAGGGTGTGTGCTTGCCCGAAAGGGCTTAGTTTTGGCCAGTTTTTGTCTGAGAACGGGTAAATGCATAGATCATCGTGGCTTCGAAACGGTACAGTCTCCAAGAGTGTGTCTAAACATCTTTATCTTCGGAAATCCAAATGAATCAGAGAGAGACAAAATAAAAATATATTATTCAAACTGAATTTTTGGGTGGTCATGACCAATTCGTGGCTTGAGCAGGTGAAAAAAGGCGATGGGTTTTAGAGACGAGTTCTGAAAACGGGTGTGGAAAATAAGATGTTCTAGAGGGGTTAAGATTTTGAGAAATGGATGGCAACTATTGCCAAAAATTCCAAAGAGAACCCATTCCACTCTCCTCCACCCAAACAGGTTTCACAGACGTCTAGCGGCTTTCCTTTGGCTATAGATTTGTCTAGTTAAGAAATTATTAAGGGTTCTTCATAAATCATAAACTTTTTTTTAAAATTTTTTTGTTTCATTTTAACATCAAATTAAATTAGTAGTACAGCTCATCAAAATGATTCATTACAGTGTTTCTATTATGGCTACAAAGCTTTCAAATTCCAATATTCTTGCTTTATTACGGTAAAAAGTCATCAGAAGCTTCTAGAAAAAGTCGATCGGATGTTGTAAACAATTCATTTTCTCGTCTTTTCTCGTCTTTTAGTGAGAATTCAAAACCCAATGGACGTTTGAGAGTTCATTAGTTATACTGAACACTAATGAAATAAAAACTTGCCGGTTTGTTTCGAAATCTCTGGAAAGCCAAAAAATAAAAGGCTTGAAATAATTACTTTCAATCCTCAAAAGAGACATTGTTTTCATAACATGCTCACCTAGTTTCATTTCCTTTATCTACCATGAAATCCAGAAATTCACTATTGTTTTCAGTCATCATAGCGCTGGACGAAAAACTTAAAGCTACAGAGCTGAAAATTGACATGCTCGTTTGATGTGGTAGGTAATTTTTTTGTCAGCCAACTATTTCCATGTAGGATTTTGCAAAGTGACTAATGAGGCTCGAAGTTGAAGTCGATAAGTTTATGATATGTTCGATATGATACCAGGCTATGTTCGGGAAATAAGCCAGACAAGCTCCGCGGAATTCGAGCGTTAGTTTATTAAAACATGAAAAGTATTTGAAAGTGATCGCATGGTAAATTATCATTATTTTTTATTATTGTTGTATTTGCTTGGAGAATTTTCTTAGAAGTTCTTAAGCTAGCTTTTTTTTATTCTTCAAAAAAAAAAATTTAAGGAACAATTTTGTTTTAAACTTTCCTCAGATGTTCCTTTCTAATGTCTGTGTCGAAAAATACTACAAAAAGGATGCTGTGGAGAATTATTCACACTCTAGAATCTAAATCAAAGGAAGGGGGGGCCGAGATGATAGTTCTGTATTTTGAGCGCCTTTGAAAAAGAAGCCAATCACGATACGAGAAAACCGACGACCAAAACTTCCCAATTTGCACTTCGATCTTATTCCCATCAAAACTAAGTGGGGGTGAGGTCATGTCTAGTTTAGAGGAAGGGTGTTACCTACAGCATGACTAGAGTCCAAAGAGAAACTGAACCGAAAATTTTCTTTAAATGTTCCAAGAAATTGACTACAGAAGCCGCCGTTTTGAACTTTGTAACCTAGTTGTAATCACGTTAAGCATTCCAGAAATTATTGAAAAAAATTGCCGCTCTATACAGTGCAGAACATTATCTGCTGAGTTAAGAATGCCATTTTGTGTAGCATGTAATTGTTCAAAATGACGGCTGGGAATTTGAAAAGAGAATCAAAAGTGTGTTATGTCATAGGTGAGTGGCCAGATTGTTCGGCGAAATTAAAAATGGTGGCTTCTTTTGCCGACTTTTTATACATTTGAAGACTATTCTCAACAGTTTAATTTAATCTTTGGATGTTCAATACGCAGTTTGAAGTAATTTAATAATAATAATAATAATTTATTTACTTATGTTGCGTTATTTAGTTATATTGCGTTATTTACTTATAAATTTGTTTGTTTCCTTTTGAATGAAGGAGACAAAATTTACGTAGTTCCTGGAGCACACTTCTGTTCGTAAATAAAATTAGCTCATTAAGACCTGCTTTACTCTCGAGATGTGGCTTCGTCCCTCAGTTGTTCGTAGCACCAGACAGGTCTAACCCATTGAATAGTCGATCAATTTTTCAGACTTATATTCCTGCCATGAGTTAACTGGCAGTTTACCTGTGAACATCAATTTGTTACTTATGATCCGCTCTTAAGATCTGAGCATTACTTTGGTTTGAAGATCATCAACAGGGATTAAAGCTTGCAGATTTATTTATGCTAGAGTTGAAGTTCGGTCCGTACCTCTTACTTTACTTAATCACTGAGCTCAAAATAAATAGATTTTAAAAGAGACATTTACACACTATTGAAAGTGTAGATTGAATTGTTTTACTGTTGTTATTATTATATTCGCAGATCGGTTACGGAGTTTCCAGCTCACTTCTCAATGACAGGTCAATGTTCAGAACGCTTTTCCGCACGTCTTTTTCTGATAAACAAGTTGCGGCGGTGTTGACGAGTCTTATAACTTCTTTCGGATGGTCTTGTATAAATATCATAAGTTCGAAAGAACGTTTTCATCGTGGAATAATGGGAAACCTAAAACGGGACCTTAAAAAACGCGACATCTGCATTGCCTTACATGAAGCCGTCGGTAGTGGTGAAATTTCGAGTATTGTAAAGGCAATCAAAGTTCGTAGGAGTGTTTTCGTAAACGTTGTTTTAGGAAGCGAGGATTTTATTTCCAAGATTTTCAGCGAAGCACGGAGAAAAAATTTGACAAAAAGAGTGTGGATTAGAGCTGACATGTCAAACGAGCGATCCCGATTGGTTGAAAGCTACGGTGACGTCATGGACGGAATGCTGACCGTGTCTGTGCCCAAAGAAGACTTAGGCGAGTTTAAAAATGTCGTCAGCATATTGGCGAAAAACGTTTCAGAAATGTATTGCACTTGGATTGAAAAAGACAGCCGCTGGTCCGCTGTCTGTGGAAATCGTAGTAGTGAGCAATCGGTCGGCTTGCAGGGTGCGTCATTGGACAAAACTGCTTACGTCATGAATGCAGTTCTTGCAGTCACGCAGACAGTGAAGAAAGTTACCCAGTGTACTAGGAATAGTGTGCAAAGCAGTTTTAACTGCTTGAGGGGGAATTTTACGCTGCAGTATGCGCGGGAACTTGTTTTGAAGAACTTAGAGAAGATTACTTTTAGAAATAGTCAAAATACTAATATATCCTTCACCTCTAACCGAGAATTGAATAAAGAATTTGATATCATGAACGTGCATGCCATCTGCAATAAAACCGTAGCGACTACCCGAGTAGGAAAATGGACCAGAGAGCAGAGACTGGTAATAAATGAGACTGACATTCAATGGCCTGGTAAAGAATACAGAGTCCCTTATTCTGGATGCCGGGAGCGCTGCCCCCTGGGTACCTATACCAAATATGGTTGGGAGACATGCTGGTGGAACTGTCATAAGTGTCCTAAGGGGACCTTTAATGATAACCACACCGCGACCCTTTGTAAAGTTTGCCCGAAGCACCAAATGCCAAATGAGCTTCAGACTGGTTGTGTAGACAAACCTCTCGCAGTGTTAGTCTTCGGAGAAATGCTAACAGTTACTCTACTCTCCGCGTGTGGACTGGGAGAGATTCTTACATTGCTCGTGTTGGGTGTTCTGGTGAGATATCAGGACACCCCTGTTGTCAAGGCAACAAATTTAACTTTTACGGTCTTGTCCTTGTTGGTGCTTGCTGTTTGGTTCCTGAATCCGGTTCTCTACATCGGTAAGCCATCTGACATTGTTTGCAAATTGAGAACCGTGTCGTTCGCAGTTTTGTACACCACTATCACTGCGGTTTTATTGACCAAGACGAACCGTTTGATTAAGATTTTTTCTGCTCTCAAGCAGCATTGTTTCCTCAGCAACTGCTGGTACGGTTTCTTAACATGCGCACTGATTCTTGTGCAGATTGGTTTGAGCGTGTTCCACCTTCTGGTTTTCCCGCCAAGAGTGACTTATGATTACAGCGTCGCAGGCGCTTTGTTTATGTCATGTGAGCACAATTTGGCTGTTGATTTGGCTTCGTTAGGTTATGACTCATTTCTCGCGACGATATGCTCGTATCTTGCTTACAAATCGCGTAATCTGCCGAGAGCTTATAACGAATTTAAATGGATATGTCTCAGCATGTTTACAAACTTTTTATCGTGGACTGCTATTTTAATTTGCCATCACACGTCGCTTCATGGAAGGGAGAGCTACATCTGCGCAATAATGGCGCTAATTTTGGGAGCATATTCAATGCTTTTCCTTCTGTTTCTTCCAAAAGTTCGTGTAATTTTTTTTCGGCCGGAAAAGAACACGAAGCAGGCAGCGATAGAAAGCACAAGGCGTTACTCAATTGACCAGGCTTCTGGGATTGATCTGTCGCCGATTCAGGGAATGACTCTGAGACGGAACACATCGCCAGCGTGTCTAGCGTTTCAGTTTATGAATGGATCTATGAACAAGCTACCAGTTGTGAAGCAAAACTTGGGACCGAGGCGCTCTCAAGGGTCAATTATTGCGACCATAAAAGAGTTGCCCGAGGAGAGAAAATCAAGCGTCTAAAATTCTGTATCGTTGTCCCAACAATTTTTGCATGGAGAGAGCAAACGTACGTAGAAGGAGGTGTTTGTGTATGCGCGTCCGCGAAGGAGGGTCGGAATGGCCTGTTTTGTCCCGATCTTGTTAAAAGAATCTAAAGAGCCGCGTCATAGTTTTTCAATGGTGATTCTATATTGATCCTACATTAAAGTTATGATAGGTCCGTCATTTTTAATCCGTGTTATACCACGGTGTAACTTCTCCCAACAGTATTAGTTCATTGTTAACCAGCAAGTCGATGAGAAGAAATAGAAACATCAACTGAGTATCACTGTTCTATTAAACAACAAATTCTCAAAGCAAAGGTGTAAGAAATGTAGGAAAGACATTAAGGAGAATTGATATTGAGATCTAGGGAGTAACCTTTCGTTACCTTTTCGCTTGCAAGTTCGTCGAACTGTGATTGGGAAAAATTCCTTTCCTATCACTTCTGAAATTAAAGGCATACAGTACCACTTAAAATAAGTAAAAAGAAACAAACATCGAGGGAAAACCACTGCTTTTGGAAAATTATCTTAGCCTGCTGCCTTCTTCGCAGTTTCAAAAGAGAAAATACTTCCACGCATTCAAACACTTCTCTCGACTTTTTTTTTTCGACTAAAGCTAAATTAATGTAATGTGTTTTAGTGAAAAATGACATCATGTCATCATCATGGATTACAATCTTTAAGTCCTTTCTCTTTTCCATTTTCCCCTGTTTTCACCCCGCGAGGGAATGAACCCCAAATTGCCTCGTAATTTCCCCCAGTCTCACTCGGCTTTTCGCACTTAGACCAACCCTTTAATTTTGACGACGAGAAGTCACATGTTCCCCCCACCGCCCTATTGCCAGGAAAGCATCGACCGATTTTTTAATGTTCACATGAAGAATCCAGGGCAAAGTCCTCTCCATATTCGATCTGAATTCTGTTTATTTTGTGTTGCTCAATTTAGGCATTTTTAAACTTCCTTTTTGATAACCAAATTACATTTAGAACTTAAAATGTTTTTGTTGTCTCGTATGATTTTCAGAACGCATTGGTGATGAATAAACTTGTCTTCTCTCAGAGCTTAGATATAAACCTCGCGAGTTTGCATGCCAATTAAAAAGGCATTAATAAGTAATGAGTTCTGAAAACAATCTTAAAAAGGTAGAAAATTTCAAGTTATCAAACACGTTCCAACATTCTTTAGTCGTTAATATTTGGATTTCAGTTTCAAACTTGTCAAAAGTATTTAGGTAATTCTACCTAAGATCTCTCACGTATCATGAAAGTTTATTTTTCAATATGTAGAAAAAAATTCTAATTAGACGACGATCATTCACTACAGGAGATAGGATGTCGAAAAGTGCCCTGAGCACACATCTGGAATGTCGGAACATGTTTTATCTTTAGATAGAAGTTGTCATCTTAATCCAGCAAAAGATTCTCGTAACTGATTCACGGGGAATTCAGCGAAGCAGCTAGCCGAGAGGATTAACAGTCAGATCTTGGGAGTTGAAGGGTTAAATTATCACTAACAGTTTTAATGAGCCTTTGTTGGAACGGAAAATGTACCCACGGTCACTACTGACATTCGGCGAAGATTCCGGGCAGCGAACGATCCACTGCGCGCGCGCATTGTGTAATCAAACATACTGGCCCGTACAAGTTCGGTTTTGTTTTTCTCGGGTTGGAAAAAAATGATCCGCAACCGGACGGAGAACGTGCAGAAGAGGATCGCGAAACCTGTGGAAATAAGTGCGAAACAAAACACAACGTTTTTGTTTTCTGCACTGCTGTCGAAGTAACAGGGTACAAAGACTATCCATATCACACATACTGTGAACGTTGTAAATCCTATCAATCGTGTTTCGTTGAAATTCGCCGGCAAATTACGAGCTCTGTACGCCAGATACGTCGACGGTATAGCCAGAACAGCGGTGTAACCCAATACGATCATGAGCAGTTTGCGCGCCATTTCGCCGCAGTCAACACAGATGCGTGTGTCATAATAGTACACAGTAACTTCCGGCGGAAATGACCACACCCATGGTATGATGCCGAGCATTATTGGCAAAGTCAGGAGAACGGCAAACAAGAGCTGCAAGCGAATGCCATATCCAAATTTACCAGGGAGCATTTTGTTTTTGAATATGAGTAACAAACGCCGGGTTTTTGTCAACATTAGCGAGGCCCAGAAGTTGATAACAAATGCAAAGCAGAACGGGCGCGCTTTGCAAATGACGTCGGTGGCTCTTCCTACATGTAGCAGAGGAAGAAGAAAAATGCCTGCTATCATGAGTAAAATCAACTGGGAGTATTCTCTTGTGGAAGCTTTTACGATCGCGCTGTTTCGATATCGATGGAACACGCCAAGAGTGAAAATCGTACTCAAAAACCCGAGGCCACTGAGAGCTAAAATAACACTTCCAGTCGTTGAATGCCATTCCAAGTACACTTCCGGGAGTTGCAAACATCTCGTGTGATTTTCAGAAGAAGTGAAACCCAACGGGCAAATGTTGCATTGTGATTGACCCTCTCTGTTCGTCATGCTTCCAAACGGGCACTGAACGCACTTCCAGCAGCATATGGAGTCGCCTTGGACTTTGTAGTGCCCAGGCTCACACGTTGAACTGCAGCGTGAGAATGGCACTCTGGGATTCCATCCGTTCCACGTGATGTTTGTGATATTATGAAAATGGAGTTTGCGAGTGGCCCATTCCCAAGTTCCCAGCGTGATAAACTTTTTTCCTTGCGCGGAGTCTGGATCGGGCTGTAAACTCTTGACCAAATAGTTACCTGTTAAAATATATAAAAGATATCACCAACTAAATACGCTCATGATTGTTAAACAAATTTTCCTTGTCAGGACCTTTGGAGATGTATAGAGAACAGAATGGAAAATATGCATGCTGATGTTAGGGTAAAACTACTCAATTTGATAACAGCTTATGATCGAACAGATTACAACGAGCAAATACAGGAATTCTGAAAATGAACGGGCTGTAAGGAAGCAATTAAACGAAAGTAGCTTGCTAGAAGTGCAATTAAGGTGACAACTGTAGTAGTTTACCTATAACTTTGACGACTTAAAATCCAATCAGTGGCTAGATATTGTAGCTGAGTTTGATTCAAGTCCGAAATTAAATCGTAGCTTCATTGTTTTTTCCCAAAAAATAGGAAGCTATATAAGAGGACATTTATTAAAGTAAAAGACGCCCTCAAAGTTCACTTTTTCTCATTTTGTATTGTTTTGATTACCCCTTACCTCGCTGACACCTTGTCTTTCTGTCAAACCTGACAAAAATACTAAAAGAACATGGCTGTTGTTGTCTCGATAAAACTGAGTAAACAAAGGCCTTTTTGACGGAACATTAAGATTATTAAAATTTGACACTGATTTTAAAAACGGCTCCAGGTGAGTTTGGACACAAGAGGATTTTATTGAATAATGTCATTTTGACCTTTGAATAGTTTGACTAGCATCTCATTTGATCTTTGAATTGGAGGAGATTTTCTGAGTTTATTGTAGGTTAAAAAGCCGCGAAAAATGAAAAAAAATTGCACAAATACTGGTCAGCCATTTGAGATGACGAGTTTCATAGCATGCGCAATTTATTTAAATTGAGGGGTAGTTCCTTTTTTTCCTTTTCTATAGCTCATGCGGAGCTTTTGTGATCGTAAAATGTCCTTGATACACAAGGTATCAAGCAAGCTTAAATACGTGAAATTATCATTGTTCGCTCTGCTTGTTTTCATTAGATAGCACGGCACCAAATCATGTTCATATGGTAATATATCACAGGGTTTGAAACCGATAAAATCCTCTTCTTGCCTGAAGAAAAAAAAAAGCCCGCAAAAGTCCGCATGTCACCTGTTAAGGTAGAATTTCTGAGGTCGCTTTTGGAAACCCTTTGTTTATTAAATATACGAATAAATTTTGTAATATGATACGAACAAAATTCGAAATAGGAAAAGTCACTTTGATCGAGTTTACGCATAAAATTTTTTGTAAATCAATCAACGTATTCAAATTTAGATTCGTCTTAAGTTCGCAGCCTCACTCATTTCCTAATTTTTACAATTGTTTAAAAATTAGATTAGGATGGATTCCTTTCAGATGAATTTTTATCCTTCAGAGACAATGTTTTTGTCAATACTCGACTATTGAATATTTAAACAGCGGTCGCGTTAAAAGTTTCCAGTTTAGCTCATTTTAACATGTTTGTTTGCGTTGTGATAAATTCTCATAATGTCCGACAAGCACAAGTAGCGCTGAAATCTCCATTCAATAGTGTCAAAGATAAATTAATTTGTGCCGAACGATGTTAACGAGCGAAAGGCCTCTTATTGTTTCTCAAGTATTTAAAACATGTTAATGTCTATTGACAGAGAAATGACTTACCTTTTATGTCCCCATATTTGTCAAATACGATTGGAAAACCGAGCTTTCCGGTAAAGGATATATTTTTTATATAAGTGAGGACGTCCGATGCTTCAACTCCATTTGTTATACTGGGACAGCTACCATTTGTTAAGAGGCCGTGTCCTTTTTTGCACCTAATTATCTTATCGAGAGCTAAAGCGACAGAATAAACTGCATCCATGACATTTGCGGCCTTGTTTAGTTCTAGCTTCGCTGCAGTTGGCAGCTCTTTGCCATTCGAAAATTCATCGCATTTCACTCGGTGAAGCGAGCTGTTTTGCTGGTCCTCCTCCGAAGTATTAAAACCATCTTTCAAATGTGCAATTATTTCTTTTCGACATCTGTACGTTCCGTGCCAATAATCTCTAAACCAAGGATTGTGTTCGGTATTAGCAGGTGTCAACTGCGCCATATGCTCCTCAAATCTCATAATATTTCCTTTGCTCGGTACAACTCCTAACATTCCACCAACTAATGAATCCCTGAACGATAAAATGGAGTTTTTGTCTCCCCACGAATCCGTTCCTATCCAAATTTTTCCTTCCATACCTTGCCTTTCCGCTTCTTCCAAAAGGGCAAGCGCGTTTGGAATCTCGCAAAAAAGCACAACAACTTTGGCGAGTTTGTCCGCTTTTAAGGCGCTAACGATTGACGACATCTGGGCTTTTGTGTCGGGTAAGGTGTAGTCGGGATGGAATAATTCGTCGATAGAAATACACACATTCCTCGTTTTTATTTCTCGTTTAAAGGCTTCGATTCCTAATCTTCCGTAATCTTCATCAGTGGCTATGGTAGATACGTAGTTCCAGTTGAAGTAACTCACAAGATCCGCCATGACCTGTGCTTGGATGTAATCGGGCGGGATCGTCCTGAGAAACGATGGAAAGTTGGCTTTGTTGCTGAGCGAAGGACTCGTGGAAGAATAACTGATTTGCGGAATGGAGTTTACCCCGAGTACGTAAGCTGCAGCTTTTGATATTTTTGAGCCAGCTCCACCAATGACAGCGACGATGGACGCGTTAGAGCAGGATCGATTTGTATTGACATCAATTCTGTACATCTCTTCTCGATTAGTTGAGAAGTCTAATGCGTTGCTCATCGCGAACTGCACCTCGTTCGCACTATCCCGAATATCGTATCCTAAAGTAACATTCGGCAAGATTTTCGAGTTGTTGTTTATCTCTTCAATTGCAAATAACATTGCTTCGACCCACATTAAACCGAACAAGTTCATTCGATAGCAGTTAACGGTCTCTCCGTGTACAGATTTGAAGAGCTGAAAGCGTTTGTCATTGCCGTTGCATTTCGTGGCATTTTTCTCATTCAGAAACACTGGAAATGACCCGCCAATGATGAAATCGGCATTCAAATCTTGCACCCGTTTTGGTGAACTCATCCTTGAACCGTGTACGTCTAACTCGCAAGCAACCAGTTGTAAAAGGAAAAAGCACAAAATTGTTTTGAATACATGAAAATTTCCATCGTCTCCTCTAAGGAAAAGAACGTACGCCATCAGGAATCGCTGTGGTGGTTTTTCGCCCATTCCAGAGTATTGCTCACCGTTTTTTTTCAGCCTTGTGATGAGCAAGTCAACAGACATATGTAGCTAGACACCGCTTCATAGGCTGAAAAATGTGTGCAATCTGCAATAAACTACTCGTGTCAATCTATTATCGCAAAGTTTAATTACAAAATGAACGATTTTATTGTCTCCCAAGTGGGTTATGAAACAAACAGAGACAAGCAACGGGGCGAGTTTTTCCACCGATTAATAAAAGTTCCCCTTGAAAGAAAAACAAGAATATTTAATAATAATTTTTCCATTACTCTTTCCTAAAGTGTAGAAAATCTCTTTTCAGCGATGCAGCTTTATAAGTTGGATTATTGTAACAGCCGCTTGCATAATGAAATTTTATTACATTTGCTTACAATTATATTTCAGTGAATTTTAAGCTTTTCAATTCAAGCAATTTATTGTTTGCATCATTTGCCCTTTAAGCAAATGGAAAAAAATTAGAGGCTTTTAACATGTTACCGTCATTTTTACACTTTGGCTTTATGTCTTGGGCAAATCTGTTCTCTTCTCTGTAAACGTATTGATTGAAAGCTAGTTTTAGTGATAAAGTTGTCAGAAACGTTTTGCAAGATTTGTGGTCTCCGGCGTTAAATCTAATCCGATGTTACCACAACAGTTTATCACAGCAAATGAAGGTATCACTATGGTAATCCAAAAAAACACTGATTTTGATTCACCTCAGTTTGATGGGTTGTTATTGCCCACATCATCCTCTACACCAATCAGATTCAATTTAAAAATAATTGCGACTTGACCATTTTCATTTTCCCGCGCTTCACTAAGCAGATTGCCCGTTTTTATCCACAGTCCTTCATTGCCTTACGCTTTCTAAATCATGCGCACCGAACAGATTGTCTTAAATTTGTCTTTGACAGTCTCCAACTATGAAATTTGACCAATTGATCTGTACCAAGCAGGATTAAAATATATGGTATCATTTGTTGAGCATTTACAAATTTGTGAGATGACATAAAATTCAAACGATAATCATTAACTAAATGTTTGATCCCTGATGATGCCGTAGAACGGCGAAAGCTCGGAGTAAATAAAGTAAGAAAGAACCACAGTAGCACTTAAAGGCTTCATTCGATCAATATCCCAGATAATCATTAAAAAAAATTAACATTATCTGCGCTTGTTATTTCATAGTGGGTGCAAATTTCTATCTTCGGCTCGGCTTTTAAACAATGTTGGCAATCAAAAGCGTCTGACAGTCTACCATTTTAGTTCGACTAACGCGCAAGTCGCGCTTCGTACTCGCCTAGCGCTTATCCCGTTTGCCTGTAAAACGCAAACAAAATACGCTTGTTCTGCAGGCTATCACTATCTGTAAATTTTGGAAATCACTCGTGCTATTTTCATCTTTCCCAGCAAAGATTCTGCTGAAAACTTCTAGAAAAGCTAAACAATGTTCCTTAATTAAGGAATAAAATTTATTTCAAGAGAAAACCATTTGAAAAATCTAATAAAACTAGCTTCACAAATACTATAGGTTTTGTTGAAATAAAGAGTAGCATTTAAGGAAATCAATGCACGAATTCAAAAATCTCTGCAATAAGTTTTTTGGTTCATTTCAGATTGCCACTTTAAAGGCCATAGAAGCGATTTACAGTATCTATTTCATTGAACGCCGCCCCTGAAAAACTTTTGCAGGAAAGAACAAAAACATTGTCATGTACCATCCTCGAATATAAGCAGTTATTGAGGAACAGCGAGTGGCAGGAGAAGGGAAAAGAGATTAAAAAGTTTGCACTCACGGCCATGGTCATTTGAAGGCTGGATAACGCTACCCACTGGATGAATCTCTGTCTGATGTATAACGCAGCAAATTTTGTTGACCCCTTATCCGCAGGATAGCAATTTATCTATGAACAATCGGGTCCAATAGAACAAGGTTTTTTTTTTAATTCGAGACGTCTATCCTTTCCACTTTTCTCGTGAACTCATATCACGGAAGGTGCAAATACATTAGAATTTTTTCAAGGTGGAGAAAGCAAGCGAAAAGAGGACAGCTTGTTTTACCAATACATCAAGACAGCTAAGTGTTTTACTTTTAAAATTTCCTTTTCTGAAGTTTTTGTTCAATGAATGCCGCCAACCAATTAGTGCAGCTTTGTAGTAAATGCCACACCTGAGTCGCGGGGAAACTTAACAACACTACAGCTCTTACAGGGGGTAATGCGCTAATGATTTTAGAGTGACTCGGGAATCTTTTGTTAAAGTTTTCTCACTTTGGTTTATGAAGGTTTGGCCTCATTTCAAGTCCGCCCCCCACCATCTTTGAGAGCGCACCCCTTGAAGTAAAGCAAGTTCGCCCCTACCTTTACCACTTCGCCCCCAAATCTTGTAACTATTTTTCTTACGGAAAAGCATATTCCTTTTATTTGTCGTAGGTGGTGGGCGAACTCGCAAAGGTGTTGTTACGGGAAATTTACTGATTTTCCCGTGTGTGTTATTCGGAACATATTTATTCGTAAACTTTCACATTTAACCATTTCAAGTCCTTTCATTTCAATAAGTCAAAAAATGCATAAAAACCACAGTAGCTTTTGAATAGATTTTTGTTGTTACTTGCTTTCATCATATGTACCTGCTTGTCGGCACTTTTGTTATTTATTACATGGTTTTTTTAGGTACATATAAGTGTTAATGGTCTTTCTGGAAACATTGGTTTTCATGGTAGATAGCAGCTGAGTTTATACTCGTAAATCTAATTTCTTTTCATGCAATGGTTTCCAAACCAATCTTGCGTAAATAAGCAGAAACTTTTAATTGCTTTTCCGTTTTCTATTTCCTAAGCTGCGCTGCTGCAATGAAGATAGGTATTGTTTTCTATATCAGAGCTGTAAATTCGCACCTAGGTTTCCTACCTTAATGGCCTAGAGTTTATTGCATCCGTCTTTCTAATTTTGAGATACTTTCCGTCGTAGAAACAGATGGAATAATTAAGTAGTTTTCGTTTAACTTCAAATAGATTTTTTTTCGCTCCTTTGTGTCCTTATTCAAATATTGCGATTTGTGTAACAATAGCACTTCGCACCAGTTACTTCTTAAGCAAGTACCTTGTACAGCTTTGATGATTACAAACTAGAGTATGCTAGAGGTCATGTCGCTTGTTGGCCTGACCTAGAATAAAAGTACTGTGGAACCAAAGATTGTCTTATCCTTGACGTCCGTATAAGCTCGCTCGAAGCAGATCTCCGTGTACCAGGAAATCGTGACGAGTTTCCGTTCTCGCTGCTAAGTCGTCTCTACAGAGTTAGTTCCCCCAGTTGTTATTGTTCCGTCCGCGAAGAGTCAGTTTTCCAGTTTTGGGGAGAGAAAAACTTATCGTCACAGTGTTAAGGGAAGAACTTCTTAATGACCATAATCGTCTCAGCGCTATATGCACTTTTTTACAGATTCAGTTTAATAACACGATCAGCTTGATTAAAAGTACCAGATAAATATATGAATTATTAGATAAAAAGTAAATTGAATAAATTAGAGGCTGATAAATATATTTATAGGATTGAAATATTGACAAAAGGTTGGATGTTTACTATCCTTGACTCAGTAAAATAAGCCGCAAATTTTAGTTATGTCACGCTCGTAAAATTTTTTAATCTTTTCTTTTGTGACTGTAGGCTTGTCTCGTTATCATCAAGACTTCTGGACGCTGAGAAATCAACTGCTGTACGAGCAAAGTCATTATTTATTCTGAGCAAACATCCAACCCGATTATCTTTTCAAAATACCTCCCGAGGAATCATGATATTTAAAACTTCCCTCCAAAATAATTTCAGCAACGAACGCCTTTCTTTTCAAAAGAAACAAAAGCCGCCCTTTGGCGAGACATTTCCTCCCTTTGCCACACAGTCTACGTTATCTCTGTTAAATGGGGGTGTCAGTAAACAATTATGATAACACTACGAAAAATTGCCCACATTGTGTGGTTTGGAGAAGACTCCGTTAGTTATTCAGATTACTCTTGGTTATTATGACAGATTTTCTTAGTTTTTTTTTTTTTTTAAAATACAAATGAGAGGCTCATGCCGGTTTTTGCAAAATATTTTTATAGCATAAAAGGAAGTTTTGATAGTGAATTTTCAAGCAGTTACAAGCAGGATATAAATTGCTGATAGAAAAATTGTGCTCCAATTTACGGCTCAGTTTTTTAATGTTTTGTTCATTTATGTCCTCCTTAATTTGAAATTTTCTTTTTCCTCGACAAGGCCTTTTTATTCGACGCTTAGTGGATTTCTTATCTGAAATAAACGTTTTTTTTAAAGACATATATGCATATAAGATTTTCCATTTAACGGGTTCCCGCAGCTGAAAACTGAAGCGAAATCTAACCAAAAAGTTGACATCAAAAGGATCTAGATTAGGCCAAAAGTTAGGTTGAAGAACAATTTCACACTCTTACCAGACTCTCACCGTTTCCACACGATGCAAAACTGAATGAAATTTCCCTCGCTTTCAATCCCAAGAAAGCACACGGCTTCGCAGCATCACATCCATATTTCTAAATTTACGAATAACATACTGATATTATTCTAAAACAGAAAGCCTTATAAATGTTTGATAGAGTCCTTGCGTTTCTATTATTCGAGGACAATGCCGTCCTGGGTACTATTCATGTTTGAAGATAATAAACGAGATCAATTTTCCCTTTCATCCCTAAGGAAAATCTCACTTAAGCTATTTCTGAATCTATCTTTGTCGGAAAAGACAGGACACCAGGTAAACACTTTGTTAGGCACCATGAGAGATGAGAATTTTAAAAACGGTAGTTTTCGTTAACTATGTAAATTAAAATCTCCATAAAAGTCATTCATTAGAGCTTCAAATTTGAAGAGAAGCAATTTAAAGAGGACGGACGATTTAATCACAGAAATGAAAAGGTTTTTATCACGCAATCTAATCCTTGTTGGGAAATTATCATGAAAAGTAAACAATTAAACCAAGAGAAGATTAAAAACTTGCGAAAGATAGGAATAGGTCACGCTAAATAATATTCTTGTAGGCGTCCTTATCTTGAAATTGTATGGAATAAAGAAACTTTAAAAGTTGTTATGTTGGATATTCTCCATTTAGTTCTCTATATCCATTTCCTAAGGTACTGACAAGGAAAATTTGCTTAACTATTAAGAGCTTCTTCAGTTGGTGATCAATTCGCCTATTCTCATTACCTTAATATGTGTCTCAAGGCTGATATTTAAGGAAGAAATTAGATGCTAGACAGTGTTAGGGGTCACATGAAGGGCTAACGCGTTCAATTTTATCTAATTGAAACCCGTTTCAAGCGAAATCAGATCAGAAGATTTAAAATGCAAATATAACCCTTGCAAATTTTATAAAGTTTTCTCGAAGAGATATCTTTTTAGAGGTTAGCTGTAATAGGCGCTGATCACGTAAAGTCGTGCTAAGCAAAATGACTTCATGCATTTTGGATGAAAAATGATTTTTTTTATACAACAATAAATAAATATTGAAATCTATCGTCAAGCCGCTGGCCCAGAGGAAACAGTGAGACAGGTGGAAAATGCATTTATCATATTAGTCGACTGTCACTCAAAGATATGACAATTATTTTTGACTGAAAAATGTTCACCCACTTATTAAACATGGCCTGGAATATTTATTTATCTATTGAGCTGCCAATTTTTCCCTTGATGAAAACATAATTATTTTTGATCCTTCAGAACAAGGTGTTAATTTTACCTCTCTATGATCAGAGATTGAAGTAAAATTTCGAGAGGAGTCGGCAATTTGTTTTTTTTTTTCTTTTTGCTTTTTTTTTTAAACGAATCTCTTTGCGAGGTAATGATAATAATTACTATGGCTATCACTTGGGCGCCAATTTTTGGCATGTATTTTTGACAGCTTATCTCGTCAAGACTAACAGCGGCTTTCTTTGGGGAAAGAAATATTGAAAAATGAAATAGAAGACTACAAGTTTTACAATCAATCTTTCTAACCATGCCAAACGCCGAGTTCTCCTTCAAAAGAATAAAATAATTTACTAGCAGTACTCTTCGTTGAATTATCAGTGAAGTTTACCTTTCTGAGGCAATTCAGGAGAGAACTAAATTAAAAAAAGCTATCGTTAATATTATTTACATTCTGTCAAGGTAGAAACGAACATTGTTCGGTTACTAATGACACTTAAAAATTTACTTAGTCGAAAAGAAATGAATTTTTCACCATTCAAATTTGTATTTTAATTAGCAAACATTGTGCTAAACCACGGAGGTTTAACGGGGCGCCTTTTTTTGATTCTAAAAATCCGTTCCTATGAAGTTTGTAATAAGTACGTCCGTTGCGGTCAACATTTGCTCTCGAATGATCTAAGATCGTTCGTCAGAAAATTTGTACATGTATGGCTGGTCATTGACTTGATCATGATGAAATGACAGATTGTTGTATGTATAGCCCACTGCCTGTTCTATTCCATTGTTTACACGCGACAACGAAATCGACAGCTGCAGTGTTGGGAGAAGAAAACCGGAAAAAATTAAAACAGGCAGCTTGTAAGACGCGATTTCATGTCTTCAGAAACAATTAATTTCTTTAGGTGATTGAAGATTTGACTGTGGGTAGCGCGACTCACTGAGTTCGGAAACAATGGGGATTTCAACCTGTTTCGTTGGCAACTGTTTCATCCGAGCAATTTTTACCCTCCATTTCCTCGCGTTTACTCATCAGCAATTCCATAGCAATGAGCACAAGTGGATTAGGAAAGATGGCGATGTAATGCTAAAGGGATTGTTCCCGATAACGTCGCAGAAAGGTGGAAAGTGTGAACATTTAAAACCTGACGGAATCACTTGGATGATGGCAATGATATACGCGGTCGACATGATCAACAATTCGACTTCGCTTTTGCCAAACAAAACTATTGGGTACCAAATTGAGGACACATGCGAAAGTATCCCTAGATCGATGAGTTATGCCATACAAATCGTTTCGAAATATCGACCGAATTCGATTTGCATATCGCGCGACGATTGTTGTCAAAACAGCAGCGATTCCCGCGCAGGAGATCGACGAATTTCTGCAGTTATCGGTCCTGCAGTTTCGTGGATTTCGATCCCAGTGGCAAGGTTACTGGGTTTGTACGGCATTCCGCAAATAAGCTACGCTTCGACGAGCCGTATTCTCGGTGATAAGACTCGTTACAACTCGTTTCTCCGAACTGTGCCTTCGGACGAATTTCAAGCGCAAGCAATCGCGAAATTCGTCCATTATTTTAAGTGGAACTACGTGTTTTTAATCGCGAGTGATGACGACTACGGGAAGTTGGGGGCCGCCGCGTTTAAAACCGCAGCTAAAAAATTGAATGTTTGTATTGCCAACGATGAATACGTCGCATTTGGTTCACCTAATTCCGACAGGCAAATTGCAGATACAATGAACAAGTTAAAAACTGCGGAGCGAGCGAAAGTTGTTATTGTCTTTAGTTACTTCGAACAAGGAGAAAGACTGTTAAAACAGGCCGAAAATATGGAGGTTTCAGATCGCACTTGGGTAGTGAGTGATGGATGGAGCTCCCTCAGTTCTGAGATGGCCAATTTGAACGTGAGCCAGTCTATGCTACTGGGACTGTTCAGCTTCTCAATTCGCTCAAAACAGGTGGAAGGATTCGAAAGGTTTGTGCGGGAATATTCAGTTCGAGACGCTGTGAATAATTCGTGGTTTACCGAGTACTTGGAGGAAAGTTTGCATTGCCATACGACCCTCAGATCATACTCTGATCCGTTGCAACCCACGACACCTAAATGCAGTCTTAACGCAGTGCTTCCCTCAGGCCACGAAATCGGCAAAGATTTCGTAGCTAATGTTATAGATGCTGTTTTTGTTGTAGGCCATGCATTGCATGATATTTTTACTTGCAACGAGTCGTATTCGCCAGAACAGTGTTCAAACGCGAGCTCACAGATTGTTACCCCGGAGAAATTGTTCAAGTCCGCGTCAAGGGTTCATTTCCAAGGATTTGATTTCAACAGAGTCAAATTTAACCGAAATGGCGAACGCACTGCCAGTGAGTACGTCATAAGAAATCTTCAACTAAACAAAGACAAACGCCTGGAATACGCTGAAGTTGGGTACTGGAGTAAAGAGAATCATGTTGTAAGTTTTAAGGTCAACGAAAGCTTGATCAACTGGAATTCAAATAAGAAGCCGCTGTCCACCTGCTTCCGTGTGTGCCGACCAGGTGAACGAGTGGTTGGCCAATCAGAATGCTGCTGGAACTGTCAAAAATGTCTCAAAGGCACTGTGAGCTCAAAGTCGGGTTCCACTAATTGCTCGCCGTGTAAAGAAACCCATTTCGCAAATGAGGAAAGAACTGAATGTGTTTTACGCCCGGTAGTCTACCTTAAATCGTCCGACCCCGCCGGTATTGCTTTAATAACGCTTGGGGTCGTTGGCATCGTTATCTTGACCACTGTGACAGTTATTTTGTACCAAAAGCGTAAAACACCAGTTGTTATGGACTCCGGTCTGTATCTCCTGACTCTGTTCTTCGTTACTTTGTACCTGTCTTTTATCTTGGCCATTGTTCAAGTAACAAGTAAACCAACTAATAGTTCTTGCACAGCTGTCAGTGTGTTACTGCTGTTAATTTGTGTGTTCTACTCGGCTTTTTTCTTGGCCAAGTCGAACACTTCGACGAAATTACTTCAGTCAGCGGTCTCACGTGTTACTAGCATGAGTACGAATTATCTACAGCTTCTTGAAGTGGGCGTAGTAGTTGGGATTCAAGGAATTTTGATAATCGCATGGCAAGCAACAGCCTCAACAGTGGCTCGTTTTCGGAACCAAGAAGATAACACGCGATTACTTGAGTGTTACGAAAGTTTTCCAGCTTCTCATATTATTGCTTTCTGTTATCCTGTAACTGTACTTGTGTTAGCAACTCTTTTAGCATTCCGCGAGAGACGATTAACCGAGAATTTCAACGAGGCAAAATCCCTGAGTTTCTCCACCATAGCTCTTTGCATCCTTCTCGTGGCGTTTATTCTAACGTATCGCTTTGTTGTGGGAAACAACCGCACCCTTGTGGTCGCTTTTACCTTGTTCGTGGCAGCGTTTGCCTGCATGGGATGTATCTTTATCCCAAAACTTTACATTATATTTTTTAGACCAGAAAGAAACACTCAAACAGCCAATCACAAAATGGGCGAGCGGTACGTTTGTAATGCGGGAACATCTTCGAGCCAGACCACCTCGGACACTCGGTTGAGCCAGGACCTGGGTCAGGTTAATCATGGTGCCAGTGTAACTTTAACCAATGGGAGAAAGACATCCCATTTGTCACATGATAACTTGGCGCCAGTCCACGAAAAGACAGAGGAACAGGATACTGATGTTTCTGCCCCTGATGAGGAAAAAGAAAAAGAGAAGGCAAAAAATGAAGAGGACGTGATAAATAGCATAAGTGAGGTGCTGACTTATACAGTTGTTTGATTGGATTTCGCTCGCAAAATACGACACAGGTTGAAACGTTGAACTTGCAGATTACGGTATGAGAGCCAGACATCAGTGGTAATGAAAATTAGAAAACGCGCGATTGACCTTTTAACCCCTAAGAGTGATTAGCATCTAATTTCTCCTGACTGTATCAACCTTCGATTACACATTGAGGTCATAAGAATAACTTGATTGTTGAACAAATTCTCCTTGTCAGCGCCTTAGGAAATGTATAGAGAACAGTATAGAGAATATGCATACTGATGTTAGAGTGTAAAGGGCTAAACCGATAAGTTTATCGTGAGGAAAACTGCAGTATTGTTTGAAGCTTAACCTTTGTTGAACTTTCAACACGGTGAATAATCACAATTTTGTAAAGACATCTACGTATTCATTAACATTTATATAATGCAAGCTTTCAATAATTGTGAATATTGATATTATGATTCATTTATGTAGAGCGCCTTTCACGATCGAATATCATGAAACCAAAACCAGAGGAATCAAAATGACTAATCGGAAGATAAGAACAAATCAAAAAGATGCAACAAGAACTTAAAGTTAAAAAAATTGAAAGAACCTGGAGCGCGGGCAACTCGGCGAAACGGCGATTAATTTTAGTTTTACTTTTGATTTGCTGCAAATGTGGTGCAAGTTACTGGTATGGCGTGTTTCGATCAAGTTTTTTGATTTCAGCCAATCAAAACAAAGGATAATACATTTACTAGCCAATGAGAACTCAAAGTAAGCAACCATTCAGCCTAAAGCGCGGGAAAACGCGAGTGACCAGGTCGCGATTGGTTATAGTATCGCATCTGATCGGGTTAAGAGAGTGGTGCGAGTTTTTTTTGGACCAATCACAGAGCGAAGTAAGTGAAATCCAGTGCGTTCTTGGATTACTTTAGACATTCAATGGAAAATTGCTCTATCTTCATTTTCCATTTTTTCATCTCTACTACGCGTGATTTCTTCCAAAATTCATGGTCTTTATTAGAGCTTCTCTAGTTCGAAGAATGTCTGATTATGGTAAAAAAAAAAAACGACACACACAGTTGAAAGAAATATTAATCACGGTCATCGCATGACATGATTTTAAATTAAAGATTTGATTTTCACATTTCATTGGATTTTCAATTCCATGTATGAACAATATTGTATGCGATTTTGAAACAAAAAATATATATTTTATTTCTAAAATAAAGATTTTTTTCTCATTATTATCTGTTCTTTGAATCTGTTTTTGAACTAGTTAAAACTGAAACAACCAATACTCAGCGCCTTTCTTTAACGATCAGTAGTGAAATACTAAAAATAGGCTCATCTATAGTGAATAACCGTCCCTTGAATAACTTAAGAATAATTTAGTTGTACCAAAACGAATTCTTGGCTAAAAGAATAATTTTCTCTCTTTCTCTCTTTTTTTTTCTTTCTTGCGAAAACCAGAGAAGCAACAGCTTCTTATGAACCGCGCCTCCTGGTTTTAAGAGTGTGGCCAGGTTACCGTGTTATTTTTAAAATGGTGGCGTCTACACGTTAATTTTTAACGCAGTTGAGGACAATTTTCGAACTGTTTAATTAGTTTTTGGAATCTCAGAACGCGGTAGGCAGTAGGCTTTTAATTATGCTTTGTAAAGGCGAAAATAAATATCATAAATTATAGTTTCTGGGGCACATCTCGCCTGAGATTAGTACAAAAGAGAGCCTTATACGTTACAACTACGCCGCAAGCGTAAGTGAAAATGTCATACATAACATGACTTGATTCGTCACTTTTGCGTTTAAAGTCTCTCGAGAAACGCGGGCGCACAAAACAGGTGAAGATGTAGCATTGAAATCGTCCCATACGTCTATACGCTCCCAGGCCGATCATTGAGCAAGGCCTGGGAATGAAGAATTAATTTTTTTCTCATCGGTCGATACGAATTAACGTTTTCTGGTAATTTTTTCTTCTCATAGGCGGAATAATTTAATTGTTCTTCGTCGAGATGTCTGTCGGTTCATTTGAAATTAGACTTGAGGTTTTTGTTGATATTATTACTCTTGTTTGGTACGACAAAATTTTGACATCCAGGTGTTTTACAGTATTAAGAAAATAAATCATATCAATTATTCACTGGACTCAACTATCCGCGAGAGAAAAAGCCCCCACCATTCCCCCCATAAAAAGAAAGATAACAAATGGATAGATAGATGACGTAGAAGAAGAGAACGCCCGTGGAACTAGTTAACATCTAGAAAACACACATTCTTAATAATTTGGCGATGGTTATGTTTACAATAGACTACATCATAAATTATTTATCGTTTCTTGCTGCTCTGATTAGATCATAAATTTTTAAGAGGCTGTGAACGTCTTATCAAGATGCGCGAAACATAAATGATATAATATTTAAAAGCATTTTGAGTCGTGTTTTATGGTCTTTAAAGTGTAGCCCTGGTGCTCTTTGTAAAAATAAAAAAAAGAGTACGTTCCATGCAATTGCCTCGCGAGGTTTTCTTTCCATAGAAACCTAAGCGTACCTCGAATGAATGATACAAGCAAAATTGGGCCGCATTTGAATATTCCTGATGTATGTTGATATTACACGTGATTTTAAAATTCAAAAGCCTTCACGTCAATCATCAAAAAGAAAAACATTTATTTTTGTCTCCGAAGAATTTTTCCACTTTAATGGAAGACGAATTAAGGAAGATGAGGGATATTTGTAATAGGACTATAAACAGAGTGAAAACTTCAACCGAAAGTCACAGCGAAAGTGGACAACAATTCGATTAGCATAACAAAAGATTTAGTAGTCGACCTTCTTAAAGTGTTTGCACGAAACGACCCCAGCATTATGGTCTATTGTGACAGTCCAATTTTTTTAATTCTGTTCGTCTGTTACGGAGCATGCCGAGCCTATTAAGTTTCACGCGACCTCTGCTCAGACAATTTCTCGCTCTGTTGCTTACAAGAGGCAACCGCAGAATGTAAACACGCTACGGTTCAAGAGTGAAATTTTCACAGAGGAAGTCGAAACCGCGATAAGCACTGCGCTAAACCCATTCAGCTCAAACGCACGTCAACGCTTGTCGGAAATCGACCAACATTTGACGAAGAGAGGGAAAAAACTGAGAAAGGCGCACGAGAGATGAGTTAATTATTTATGACATCGTTCAGAGTAGCGTGTTGTCGATTGAAGTATGGAACTTGCTGAAAGGGTTTTCCGAGTTGTCGTCTGTAGTTTGTTAATTTCTGGTTGTTTCGAAGGCAAGCTTGTTCAAATCGGAGCCCTGAACACGGCTCTCAGCGAAAGTACAAACGACGGAGGCGAGGCGAAACTAGGAATTGTACTTTTAAACGAAGATATCAAAGAAAGGAAGATATCAAAGAGAGACGTCGAAAATAATGAAAGTTTGAGCGTGCAAAATAGTGTGGATCCTACAGAAATTGGACAGACATTTATCATCACATCGACACGTGCCCTCAAACAGACCAAACGAGCAAATGTTTTATCCGCTTCGCCAAGTAAGGTCAAGATTGACACATCACCAACGAGAAAATATGACGGAAATTCGAGCGAGACTGTCGCTATTAATTCGCAATACAGTACTCCTCACACAATGGGAGCCAGCATCGATGGTGTAGTTACAACACGGGTCGTAAAAAGCTCAATTCATCCAACGTCTATTGTTTCGTCCAAAATTCTCGCTGCTCAAACTTTCAGCGAGTTACTTAGTCGCTCAGCGATAATAAATCCTGCAGAACTGACCACAAACCGACCCAAAACAAAAGAAACGACTCCAAAGGGAGAGAGCGATGTAAAGATGAAAAAAGATCCGAACGAAAGAGAACAGAGAAAAACTCTCTTCGGATTTGTGACGATCGAGATTCTCGTAGCGCTTCTCGCAGGAGCAGCTTGCGCTGTAGTTCTGCTCATATTTTTGGTATATCGATTGAAAAAGCGAAACGAGGGAAGCTATGAACTTCAGGAATCGATAAGCTTAAAGACAGCCGCACACACTGAAGAAAAAGAGGTTTTTGTATAAATTGGTTGATGTGTTTACCTTTTGTTTCGACTTTAAGATCGAAGCAGATCTGTGACTTTATTACATCCCCTTAATTTAATGGCTCTAATATGACTCGAGAGCAACAATTTGATTTCGAATGGCCAGTCGTTGAATTTCAATAGAAAAAATGTTCAGCTTAGAAGCGTCTTCGACACTGAAATCCTCTTGTTTGAGATTTCGCTGACAGCGTGTGAGCAAAAATTGATTTTATTCAGCAGGTGTTTTTACAAGCTTTCGACTCGCCAACAAAAATGCCAGAAAGTGGTATAGAGGAATCGATTCAATCTTTCGCTAAGAAACGATAGCTTTAATTTCTTAGCCTGTTCAATAAATATGTTCTAAAATGTATGAATACTTCTTAGATAGAATTGCATTTATTATGCCTCAAAGAAAACTGTAGACAAAAGAAATAGAAGTTTTAATATGGAATATGCAAATATTTGAACTAGAGAATGGCAATGGCGTAGAAGCCATTTTGAAACCTATTCACGTGGTGTGTATTTTAATAAGATTTTATCAGATGAGATGAGAATTTTTTCTCTAGATTACAAAGGACTTTCTATGGCGTTTAAGAAACTGAAAAAGCCTTTTGAAAATTTCATTTTCGATGGCTATTGTCTTTATTATAATTGTTACTGTTTACAGAATTACATTACTATTTTCATGAGTAATCTCTTGTTTTTGAATGCAGCTGAAGCTGAAAATGTCCGGTTTCAGCTGGAAGAACATTAAACTCGTAGATTAATAAAATATATAATTCGTTAACAGAATTGCAAAATATATGATTTCGTCACGGATTATGACAACCTTAAGTCCTTGCTGATAAAAAATGCCCAATTTGATAAACAAGAGACGAATTCTGGGATTACATTGTTGTTGTTTTTTTAGCAGTAATTTTCAATTTTCTAAGAACGACATTTCCTATCTATGCATAAGCCATAACTTTAATACTCAATATCACCAGAAAGATGGATTGAGGAGCTCACCGATAACAACTTTACCCTTTGAAGCGATAAGACAGGAACAACTGATATTGTGCAACTTCTGACTTCTCAAAATGATAGAAGACAAAAATTTTCTTACAAAGTTCCTTTGGTATTTCCGGACTCGTTTTTTTAGCTATTTTAGTTTTCTTAAGCTCTTTCATTGTTTTGTTAATTTCGTGCTGTTTTAGATTGAATGAAAATATAATCTTTAAAGAAAAACATTTCATATAAGAGAGGTATTAAAATGCATGCAATTTTCGAGTGTTTTTTTCTTAGTCAAATGACCTTGTTGCCTATTCCTGTTTTCTTTCCCGACATTTTTAGTCTGGTGACGTTAAAAATACCACTAAGCAAGTTAACTTAAGCCTTCTTTGGCAACGTCTTAATGACTTATTTTTGCGGTAATTTTTTCTGTCAGTACTTGATTTAATTACCATTTCAAATTAAGAACAGGGCGCTTAGCACTTCAATGCTTTTGTTTAATAAGCAGTAATTATCAGATTTCGAAATCAAAGTGATTTTTTGATTATTTGTCAAAATGCTTAACGATTAGTTTACTTTGTTCAGTCCTAGTTGACTTATTATAAACTTCGATAAATCTGTTTTTCCGCAAGATTTTTGTGAAACCCTGTTCGTTTCCGCGGTTAAAATACAAAATCCTTCGTCTCCCACCGAGTAACCAGTAATCGGTGTTTTACGAGCTTAGAGCGGACGAATGTCATCCGAGATTGCATTGGCTCTGCTTTACTTCGCTCTGTGGCTCTGTGATTGACCCAGAAAAACTCGCGCCACTGTCTCAACCAATCAGATGCAAAACTAAAACCAATCACAACTTGGTTGCCAACGTTTTCCCGCGCTTTTGGCATTCCGGTTATATTTGGTTTTTACTGTGAGTTCTCAATTGCTTTTAAAGGTATTTTCGTTTCTTCCGATCGGCCGTCGAGATCAGTTTGGTTTTGGTTTTTACGATAACCAATCTAAAAGTGCTCTAAGCTGAATATTCACGAACATTCTGTCTTTTTTTTCATTAGTGTGTCAGACTCTTCCAAATGAGACAGAAATAGCTGAGAGTATAAAATGTAAATAACCTCGATCTTTCTTACATTAAGCCCAAGCTTACGACTCTCGTTCCACTCTCCCACCCAACCCCCTCCTCCCCTCCAACAAAAAACAATTAATTAAAAAAAAAATTGTTGACGGACTCTTCGTGTGTGGCTTGGCTTCTGGCAGCTTCTTATGCAAAATTAATTGCGAAAATTTTTTATTTTTAATGGGCTAAAATATCATTGTATTATTCGATCTACGGAAACGCCTCTCGTTGAAGAACACTTTAGGTAAGAAACTGTCTGTGTGAAAGCAGTTACTGTATGGCTTTTATTTGGCGAAAATCCGTTTAAATTCTCTGTATCTTCATCAAACTAGTTTCCTCTTTCTTTGTAATTAATTACAACTTTTCTTTATGTCCACTTTAGAAAATTTGGTTATTTTTTTCCCCTGGGTTCCGAACACCAGAGAAAATTTTCTACGAACACAAAAATGTTGTACTGACCACCTTCTTCTAGACACCTACGTTTTGGGTCGTGCACCTTACAAATAGTTCTTTCAACCTATCTAACTTCGCCGCCATATGCAGTCGGTATTTATTTCTTCCATCCTTGTTATCTAAGTTCCTGTTCGCTCCAATCTCATTTCTTTGGTGTGTTTGTTTGCCTCGGTGAGGTTTCCTTATCATTGAGAATAATTGCTGAGATTGACTGACTATCGTGACTTTGTCGATTCCTTCAAAGTGTCGGTGTACTTAGTAACCTCTCAAGCGATCTTATCTTGATTGATGTTAGATACAAAGTTAATTTTTAGAAATATCAAAGTCTTGTTTAATACATAACAACAATGTAGACAAAATTTTCCAAGTTCAATCCGTTTCGATCTCCTTCATCTCTTACTATCCACAATTTTAATTTGTTTGAAGCTTCATCTTTGCCATTTTCTCATTTCACCACGTTCATGTTTACAGAAGGCTGGCTCTTAAAGACTCTATAATGGTACGCTGCACCCAGACACACTTATATCGCCACGCCTGAGTGGGTAATGGAACATGCAAATCAGCTCACTTCACTACAATTTTCTTTCCTTTGTTTTGCAGTCAGGTATTATTTTAAGCATCATTATTTTTCAAAGAATGTGCTCCCCGCTTTTGTAAATTTCGGTTAGCGTTTCAGAAAACAATCGCATCACAGTCATCAAGTCAGGAATGGTCCGTGGGCGACGGCTGGAATTTCGTTTTGGAAACTGATGTAATTCGCAAAAGATGGACTAAGTGTTGTTCATAGATATAAAAAAACTATTTGATATGCACTGAAAAAGTTAACATATTCGCTCCTGAAAGTGAAAGATTATTGACTGTTGCACAAGCAGAAGTTTGCCGAGATTAAATCATCAACGTTTCCAAGATGACTTCTCAACAGATAACAACCAATGTAGTTCGTAGGACTAAATTGCATTCCAGAAAAGGATTCCTCCTTCGAGTGACTGATGATTTGGTGGAGGGAAGTCAAGATTATGATAATGATGTTTACAGTGAGTGGAATTCTTTACGTTAAATCTAGACATAGTCTTGAGGCAAACAACTATTGCAATCTTCCACCATTGATTCAATCTTCAATGAAGCTGGAAAGCTAGTTGAGCCGGTAAAAGTTAGGTTAATTGTCAAGGACGATTCTCATTGAAGTGATCTTGTTATAGCAGTTTGGCGTTGCCAGCTTATGTTTTAGGGTAACTTCACGTAACAGATTGAGACCTCGTCAGTTCTTTGTCAAATGTCCATAAGGCCAACCTGATAAGCTTTTAACACAGCCCTAATGATTGGGCTCAATTGCCAGCGCAACTCGGAACGTATTTGTCCTACCATTGTTACATAAGATGTGAAGAGTGGGTCGTTTGAGAGTATTTAGTGGTAGCTACAAGTTAAAATGGGGCGAGAAATCATTTTAATTAGGGACTGGCCATCGTTTATAACTTGGCAAGGGGGGGGGGGGGGAGGTGGAAGGGGAGAGGTCGAAAGATTTTCCTGATTTACCCCCCCATCCCCCCCTGTGTAGTATTCTGATGAACCCCATCCCCTCGCTGGCAGTCAATTTTCTATATCCTCTCTCCGTTCCGTTTCTCCTGAAAACCACGCAAGTCCCCCAGAATCCTTTAGCCCCCCGATAAATATGACCAATCCCTTATCGCTGAGAGTTAAGTTCAAGTGAACATCAACATTTCCATCAAAAGTAAAATCTGTTCATTTACTTTGACGGAGTCAGAAACCCTTAAATTGGCTCTTGTTAGAGCTTGAAAAAAGCCTGAAAACGAACTTAGAGAAAACTTAGACTATTCATGCTATACGCTACTAATTTTTATCTTCAGAACTTTCAAGTTTTTACATGTTAGATTATTGATTGAGTAGGTGGTAAATGGAAAGTATAAAAGCATAACTATTGACTTCACAGCTAACCTAACGCGTCATGGGTGACAACTGAAAGCAAAGAGTTTTTTTTTTCTGTTCAAGACATGAAGACTTTCTTTGATATCGCGCTCATAACGTACAGCGTGTTAGGTGAAGGGTTGGGAAGTCTGTCGGGAAAAAATGGAACATACTTACCAATTTAGAAAATTGATTTCCTTTCGTATGCAATCTTTTTCCTAAAACTTTGAGAAAGAGAAAGGGGGAAAAGATAAAACGCCCTAGGGGGTGAAGGTGGGGGGGTAAATCGTCACTTAATGGAGCCGCGATTAAAAAAAATGATAATAATCGGTAAATTGTTGTGGTTCCATTTTTCCATTTCATACATAAGTTACAGACAAAACTCTATTAAATAAAGCTTTTGTTTATCTACTCTACAGCTACCCTTCAAATGGCTTCTGTTGGTCCTGGGGAAGTCGTGATTCGTGGAGAGGTATCCAATAAGTACATTGGAATGGACAGTAACGGAAACATCGTAACGTATGTAAGTAGAAATTTCATGTAATTTTAATGATGAATATGCGAAAGAGTATTCACTTACTGTCTCACTTCCTCGTAAGCCATCTCGAAGCTGCAAGAAAGGAGTCAAGCTAACTGAAAGGCTAAATTCTCCATTTGAACCGGAATCATTTTCTAATTAAAAACTTCTAGACTCCAATTATATAGTCTCTTCAATATAGTGTCGCATGTACCTTGTTCACTGCTTCAATGTTTTGTTGGAGAACGAATTACAACCCGTGGAATGTTCATCAGTGTAAACGAGGACTTTTTAATTTTTATCCTACCGGCATCCAGAATCGTGAATGATCCAAATGAAACTCCAATATAGGATTATCACGGAAATAATTATAAAGCCAACTAGGTGGATCCAGTCTCTTAGCTTCATTCTCCTTCGTTAAGTAAAAAAAAAAGGGGGGGGGGAAAGAGAGTTAAACAACCCTTTGAGCTTATGAGTCTTTTTTTTTTTTTTGGAACGGGGGGGGAGGGGGGGGGAGGAAGGGAACAGGAAAAGGCGCCTACCCTTCGCTGATCACTGATAGTAGATCGAAAGAGAATTTAACAGTTTTCCGGAATTATAAACAAACGAACAAAAACGAATAAGTGCTATAATGGCCTGGGAAATCAAGTTTGGACTTTTCGATAACCTTGTCGGAAAAGAGTGAATTTTTGGTATGGGTTTTCCAGTGTCCTTTTGGGAAGTCTGGGGTGAATAAGCAGTTAATCGATCTAACTCACCTGAAATTAAAATGATTGATTACTCGGACATTTGCAACAGTCTAAAAATTATATATTTAGTTAGCTTGAAGGGCGGGTCAAGGTAGACTATGACAATTTTGCAAATAATGATTCATCACATTGCATTTTCTCATCAACGAGATAATTTTTTGATTTCAACGCAAATGTCGAATTAACATCTTCTCGGCCAATGTACACGCTGATAACTTTGCATGTATCTTGTGACGAAAGAAAAACGAAAATATCCCACTTTATTATTTAATTTATTTTTGAACAGAATTCCTTGCTGGAGGACTGCATATTCAAAGAACATCAGCACACGAATGGTTACAGCTCTTTTGAGTCCAAACCCCACTCTGGATGGTTCCTAGCGCTGACAAATGATGGCAAAGCAAAACCTGGACCCAAATCTGCACGCGGCCATAGAGCCGTGGAATTTTTACCAAGCAGTGTTTAATAAATCAGCATCAATTTCATCAACTTTTGTACTTTATTACGATGTTTCAAAATAATTATTGGCTGTGATAAATAGGCAATTCAATAAATAGATGAACGGATGTCGATATATGAATGATGCGTCGTTCTGCATTGCCAAAATGGGATTGATTTTCAGAGTCATTGGATGGCATTTCTTTGGAGTTATGCACTTAAATGCTTATTGAAGATTCATCTCAGTGACAGCTCAAGTTTTGCTAGGAATAGACAAGAGAATATTCACTGTTAATTGATTTTCTCTTAGAATAAATCATTGTCACCCTTTGATTCTCTTACTCCCAAGACCATGAAATCAATTCAATTCTCCTCATTGTCTGCTACAAATTTTCTTACACTCTAAGGAATTGGTGTTTAATTAAACCTCGCACCAAATATGATTTCTTCCTTCTCCTTATCACCTTTCTATTATCGATATTGTGCGGAGAAATTTCGTTCTTGGTCACTTTTGGGCGTAAAAAGGTTCATTTGACCATTATTAGGGTACATCATGACTCAAGAAGGTATCATAAGGCGGAGGAGAGACTGGGGACGAAGACACACATAAGAAAATATAAATCTCGAAGGAAGCTTTGCAAAGTCATGATTACGCGCCGTCCACGTGCTTTTAATAGTAGCAAAAGTGAAACGCCACTTCTTGCACCAAGCAGGATCGCGACAACATTTTCTTGAAGAAATTATTTGCATATCAGAACCTGTAAATTCAGTTCCATACATAGCGGCATGAGCAAGCCATTAGCGAGTTATTCACGTGAAACCCGTTTGAAATGTCGACACGGTTTCTACCTTAAAGTGACAGAGAGTGGAGTTGAGGGAAGCCGGGACAGTGACGATCGTTATAGTAAGTAGACATTTCTTTTGTGATTCTTTACACGGCTTAAATTACCAATTTGTTCAAATCAATAGCAGGGTACTTAAATCGATTGACATGGGACCCCTCCCGTGCGAAAGCAAACTAGGTTACGAGAACCCAGTGAACTATCCAACGGGAGTGGAATATCTCCTTGAAAGGGAAAGAAAACGAATCAGACACAGTAAATCAATGACAAAGTTAATATGTTACTTTGTTTTCCTTGCGTGAATTTGGAACAAAAGTTGTGAAACAGGATACGAGCTTACTTTTTCTTTTGCGATATCCATATATGTATAAATGTATTTCGCGCCGGCGTTGTTTACAAAAATCATCGACTAATACTGTATTAGTTAATACTACTGAAAGATGTTTAGCATTTCGAAAGTCCCAACGGAAAACAAAATGCCCGTTTGAGGCCATTAGAACTGAGTCCATAGTTTGAATTTTTAACCGAGAAGGATGTGCATTTACCTCATTCGTTGTCAGTGATGGACAATTTTAAACAAACTAGACTTTTTTTTAATCTCCTTTTTTGAACTGTTTCCTTGAACTTTATTTCTAACGCATTTTTCAGTTTCAATAAAAGTTTCGTCGGAGACAAAAGCCAAATGCCAGAGGAAGACAATTACTTACTCGTTCTATCTTTTTCGAATGAATTTACATCTTGAAACTAAAAGGCAGGAACTTGCCAAATTGTAAGAAATTTCCATCGTTCAGTCATTTTTAGACAAGAAAAAGAAAATCTCGTTTTCTACGTACATTTCACGGAAGCTGTTCATTATTCACGTTCTTATTTTGTCACATATTTCCGTCATTTTCTAAGCCCATAAATTCAAACTGAAATCGTTTTTAGCCCATACCAACAATCCCTCGGTAGATTCTTGTGATTGCAAACATTCCTGATAAGGTGCGGTAGGCATATCCTGAAAGTCGCACGTCACAGGTTGAAAATGTAATGAAAACAGGGATACCGCTGGTTTTATAATACCAAGTGATCTAAATACTCATCAAAAGCTCTTAAATCAAGTAGTTCGCCCCGCTTCGTGGACTCGTCGATCGATGCACTAAGAACAATGAAATGTCTTGAAAGCCATTTTCACTACCACTCAAAAGATGTTTCCATTCATACCAGGTTTACTCCGCTTTTTCCTCAGTAATACCCTCTCAAAGTTTTTTAAATGCAAAATACAAGCTTTAAATCGCCGGAAAATACTGGCCAAAGATACACTGAAAGCTTAGTGTGCTTTCATTTTGGTACTCAGAGAAATTAGGAAACGAACTTTAGCCGGATAATCCAGATATTTCTTGACAAATTCAATCACTGAGGCGAAAACGCTGGCCAATGTAATCTTTCCTGGTCTTACCCTGGACAAGAAAATGCCCTCGACATTCGTTAGATGCCAGACATGATGCGGATTGTACCATTGCTGTAAACTGTGACATATAACCGTCACGGTAAGCTTAGTTTTCCTTTTAGTGCCAGCGGTTTCTAACTGAAGTTTCATTATATTGGCCGGCCAACTGTGAGTGTTAGAAGAAAGAAGGGGGGGGGGGGGGGGGCGGGGGGGAAGGAGGTGGGTGTTCCATGCTCCTTTACATCATAAACCTACGTCAAACCCGAAAGAAATCGCTGAATGACGTGGAAACTCGTGGATGAGACAGCAAACTTTCGTTTAAAAAGCCAGCCGTTATCTTGGGAAAGAATTAAAGGATTAAACTGAGTTACAAGTATCTTTTTTTTTTTTTACTATCTTGTAGCTACTCTCACTATGGAATCGGTTAAGACAGCTGAAGTGATGCTGAGAGGAAACGTATCAGGAAATTACATCGCGATGAACACCAAGGGAGAGTTGTACAGTACAGTAAGTCAGACGGGTGATTGTTTAAAATTTAATGTTCCACGATATCCAAGTTCTTACACTAAACGGACACCTAACCGAGGGTACGTCTCCTTCTTCCAGACAATCAAGCCCCAGCCATTGTGAGGAACGGCAATTCGGTCAATTTTTACTTTCACATCTCAAAAGTATGCAAGTTTTCTTGTAAAAGTGGCGACAGAGTCTTTGATCTTAATAAAGGGAGAAACCATGGGGCATAAGTGAGACCCCTCGAATCCAGCCAATAAAATACAGTAAAAAAGTTGCGATCTCTTGCCATTCAAAGGGACTAAGTCATAGACAGACGACAAAGAGATAGGAGACTGTAAATCTTACCCAATTATAAATTAACAACAACTCTTGATCGCTAGGTATTTTCTCCTATTTGTATTCGATCTTGTCTCATCGTTACTAACTTCACCTTTATTTTCAACAGAATAGTCCAACTCACCCGGAGTGCGTCTTCAAAGAGATTTTTGGAACGAAGTACAATTCTTACCAATCCACATTGAATCCTGCCTGGTACCTAGCTCTGACAAAACAAGGCGAGGCGAAGTATGGGCCCAAAACTAAACCCGGACAGAGGGCTGTTGGCTTTATAGCTGAATGACTAATGAACCGATTACCAAAAGAGTTTATTAGTAATTTGTAATAGACCCAACTAAAAGATGTATAAAATGGAATCTACATATTTTCTGTTTTCTTTGTGTGTGTATGTTTGTTTAACTTACAACTCCATATTAACGTTCTGTAAAGCTGTCTTGAGGGGGAGAGTTCTTTAGTATCGGAGATCGTTTGAACAGGTCCCAGTTTTGGCTCTTGTCTGTGCTCCGAAGATTTGCTTTGAGTTGTAATAGCTTCCTCTTTCCACCCGCCAGCCCCCTTGGATAAAGACGAAATTTCTTTTCTTGTTGTTTGTTACCTAAGTTACAAGTCTTGCAACCACCATCTTAAATTACGTCTGTCACCTCTCCTCTCTGTAAGAACCTGTTTCGCTCACGAGTGACGCAGAACAAAGAAGACATAGAAGTAAAAGGAGTAGAGGCCGGGAAAACAGTGGTTAAAAAAAAGAAAAATCAAACTAGTCCTCAAACCGAGATAAACTTTTATTTGTTTATTCAACATTAGAAATCCTTCAGATTAAGGTCCACTCATACAGGTTCAAAATTAATTACCGTGAACGAGGTGCACTGAAGCAGGGCGATTAATCTTGCGATCTTTATTCATGATTGTGGCCCTAAATATTGCATTATTCGTTCTTTTTGATCGTTCAGTCAATTCGTCCTGGAATAGCGTGCAATTGTCCTACAAATTTCGCTTGTTTTAACTTAGCGTGACTACTCTCAAATCAGAGTCACGCACATCACGCTTGGGTTCAACTGGAACGGGTTCGTTTACTTACATAGAAGGAGTGAACGCTTTGTTGACGGGCAATGCATGTTGGGCCTAAGAAGGGCGGAAGTGATTTTTGACTTAACTGGAGTGTTTATCTGCTGTTTAGGCGAGTGTTGTGGCTGTTTTTTTGTTATCTCTCGCTCCTGTATAGTCTCTAGTTTCTCCTGTTGAGGTAAGAGGTGTTTGATGTTTACTTAGCGTAATGCAAGTGAGAATTGCAAAAGAAATTAAGATGTAATCAGCGTCATACTTAATTATCAGTGAAGAATTCGACTACTAAGCTTTCTGATTTACTTTGAAATATGCTCCAAATACGACAATGAATCACAGTTGAAGCACAGTAATTGAAAGTTGTTAGAGTATTAAGTTGTTTGATTTTGAATTGCTTTTATGTTCTGTGATATCATGATGATATCTGGAGAGAAAGCGAGTGATAATTTCATCTCGGGTAATTAATTTATAGCGATATGGAATTTATGGACTGAAGTTTTTTCTCCAAGAAGGAATGTTATAGGTTGATTAATAAGTTTGTGGTTTAATCGGCAAAGGTAGCGAGTCATTAAACAGTCAGCTGATAAATTCCGCTCAGCTACATAGGGCGACTTCATTATGCATACTTATGTTTTACTAGGATAAAGAAAACAATGGTGTAAACGGCAACGCGACTACGACTTTGTTTCAGAACACTACGGGGCTACACGGAAATCTCTGTTTTCTTCTGTTGTTGTGATTTTATTAAAGGGTTTTTTTTTTCATTGGCTAATGTGTCACGTCATACAACTCCGTTGATAAATCTTAAATTCTATGAGTTAAACCAGTTTTCAAATATTT
Source organism: Pocillopora damicornis (assembly GCF_964200805.1). Lineage (NCBI taxonomy): Eukaryota > Metazoa > Cnidaria > Anthozoa > Scleractinia > Pocilloporidae > Pocillopora > Pocillopora damicornis. Next base: position 30,541,887 of record NC_142670.1, on the reverse strand, counting down.
CATATGATTAAGAATCTAGAGATGGAAATTTAATCAATTGTCCCACAATGTAAGAGTCAGGCTAATAATCGTGTATTGATCGCAACATTTCAACTGCTTTATTGTTAGTCTTGTTATTGGTGTGTTTTGAAAGTGCTGTCATTGGTGCATTTTAATCCTCATTATATTTCTGACTATCAGACGTTGTTCCCTCATACTTCTGGTATTTTTGCTATCAACAATTATGCTTTTTGATAGTAGACTTCTTTTGTCACTTAATTACATGGTCCTGATCTCCATATGAGTCTGCCAACTGGTCAATTTAGCTATGGTAAGAATTTCATTCCAATAATTTGGATAGAGTTTTACTTGCATATATATGACTGGCAACTAGATATTAGATTGCGTGATTGGCAACTAGATCTCTAGATTGCATTTTTGGCAACTGGATATTAGATTGCATGGTTAGAAGCTAGATCTTTAAATGGTGTGGATGGCAGCTAGATATTTAGATTGCATGGTTGCAACTACATCTTTAGATTACATGGATGGCATATAGATCTTAAGGTTGCACTGGTTGCAACTACAGTACACATGATCTTGTGATTGCATGGTTGGTTTAAAGGTGCAAAACTCTTGATCAAAAATCTATCTTTCAAATTGGTACTTTTAACCCCCACAGTATCAACCAGTGCTTTTCATTCAACTAGTTTATTCTTGTTTTCTTATCATCATATTCCTACCAATAGTGTAGCTCCATTTTGTGCATAAAAACACACACACACAACCCACAATTTCTCCATTCACTTTGACAATGGGCTAATGCTCCAAACATCAGCTTTGAAACTCTCTATATGGTGGCCAATTTGTGTAAACAACTCAGCTGATAATACTAAACTATCTTGTTATACTCTCCCATTAATGCAGCACCAGCTGGTGCTATGCCATTCGCTAATTAATCAGGGCTCAGGGAAGGCAGTGCACTGTGGTGTCACAACAACTAACTGTGAGATAAAATCAAACTGAGGGTTACTAAAGAACTTTTGGAGAACAGATGATTTTATCTGAGTTACAAAAGCCCTTTTTTAGATGTTACAAGTGATAAGTAAATGAAAGAAATTAGGTAATGGAAGTATAACAAATAGATGAAATATCCTTGATAAAATAATTGCAAATACACAAAGCACAGCCACATGAAATGAGCCAGTTCAGCAAACTGGCTGTCAGAGCTAACTGCCTACTGATTGATCATCAATGCTTTGTTACTCATACTTGCCCTCATAATTCTGACCATTGGTTAATTGCCACTTTGGACATTACTTACAGTCACTGTATGGCTCAGAAAATACTCTGCAGGATACAATCCATTATCAGTCAAAGTTTTTACTATAACTAGTGTGTTAAATTATGATAGCTTAACACAGAGAATTATCTTTGCAGCCATAATGTGAATGTTACTGGGGATGTAATTTTGCAAAAATTCCTATTAAAACAGGTTTGATTTCTATCGACCTATTATGTGCCTGATGTGTTGATCATATATATATATATATGAAGTTTGCATGGCACTCATAATGCTTCTTTTTTTGTTATTTTATATTGAGAATTCTTATAAAAAGGCTTTTTTGGTGAAAATTGTTTTTCTTATTGGTGAGGGAAGGATTAATTTCCTAGGAGGAAGAGACAAAACAAAACATAAATCCTTGTAGTGACCTCTAGATCATATACAGTAAACAGTTTTACTTGCTGTCAATCAACATCCCCTCTCTATTGTTTTATTCAAACCACTTGTTTATGTCAAAGTATTATGAAAAAATAATATACTCAATTAAGTGAAGGAAAAAAATTTAATTCACTTGCTGGAAAATAATGTGGGGAGCACCCCTGGATGAGGCTTTTCCAACGAGTAATTTTTTATGGAACCTAGTTAACCGAATTTATTTTGTCAGCAGTTTGAAATTTCGAATTCCAGATCAAGATGGTTTTGAACATATTTGATTGTTATAAATCCCATTGTTCCAACTACTTTTCCATAATTACTTTGTTTAAAAAAACTTTCAGGGAAAAAAACCCAAATTATATAAACTATATAATTGCCACTGGCAGTAATGATTTTACTAACCTGTGTCTATTTAACTTAAGATTTATTTTCAAGATACAGTGGAGATCAACTGCATTTTGTAACTTTATGGAAAATGTTTTGATTGTTTGTTTGTTTTTTTTTTAGCAGCTTGAGAAGTTAACAAGTAAATTCTAACTTGCCCAGGGAGAAGGGGATTCCTTAAAGTTTATTGAGCAACACACAATGTCACTCATTTTATTATGAAATACTTTGTATCATTCTTGATGTTCACAGATAGAAATTGACACGATTGGTGAAGGAAATATGGAACTGACATATTTTTTGGTAGTTGTAGGTGAGTACAAACGAAAGTAAGTATTACAGGCCAATAGTTGATTGATGTCTTCTTTCTACAGTGGTAAGCTTTTCAAGTTCAAGTATGTGATTTTTTTGCTGACCTTTGCACTCCTCATCATATCTCAAAAAAATGATCTCAAGTTCTCTTTTTTTGTTTTTTGACCTTTGCTATGAAACAGGAGGACCCGATGTGGGCAAATCGCACTTGCTGAACAGATATGTTAATAACAATTCTCATGACACCGAAACTTTTCGCGAAGGTAAGAAAACGTTTAACAATGAGCATAAAAATGATCAAATAATTTTTTAGAAAGTTCAGCGATCTAAGTCCTAAGCCATGTTCATTTGTCCTTTCAGCGAACGCCCTTCTCAAAAGAGTACGTCTGAATTATGACTTGATAGTAACACTTGTAATGTGGGATATCTCTGTTTCGGACTTTTTCTTCGCGAAAGCAAGGGCTCTTGTTGTGTATGACATAACACAGAGACATTCATTTGAGAAAGCAAAGGAGTTGGTTGATGAGTTCGCTCAACGGGCCAGGCCAGGTGCCTTTGTAGCTCTTGTGGGGAATAAAGCGGATCTTGAAAGTAGAAGGGAGGTGTCTTTTAAGGTAAGTAATGAGGCCATGTTTATATAATGCTAATCTGCTAAATGTGGTATGTTTATATAATGCTAATGTGCTACATGTGGTAAACATGAAATCACATAGGTCAGAAGGTTTTTTTTATGGTTTTTGTAGAGAATGATACAAACCATCTTTGAGAAAGAATGGTAAAGTGAGGTGGTTTATGAAAGCTCTTTGGATGATTTTTGTATGATTTCTTATTATGTCCTTGGTATAAAATCATTTGTCAGGTTGTATCTTATGGAGAAGAATGCATTCCTAGTAAGTGCTTATTTACACTGCGAATTTACATGTATTTTGCTGTATTAACGTCAAAGCATGGCAACTTCCGACGTGTCTTTTAAAATCTTATTTGTTACGAAACCCGCGTAGAGCAACTATATCAGGCACTTGACATCCAGCTCGTTAAAAGGCAGACTTCCCTGTTTCAACCAAAGTCAACAACACCATGCTCACCAGGCATATGTCAACAATCTGACGTTGGCACCTAGCAAGTAACCTTTTCGCAACATTGACGTAACAAAGCGACCTATTAGAATGAACTATTCTTGTTTCCTTTTTTGTTTTTAAGACAGAAAACAATGAGTTAATTCACATATGGTTGAATGACGAAGGAATCATGCTACCCGATTGTCACAGTCAATGACATCACAGAAAAAGTAACGAATTAAGATTTTAGATATATGAAAATTTCACATATTTGCACTGCGGTGGAGAGATGAAATTAGGAGATCCTCGCAGCTAAGAACACTACTGAAACGAGTAGTTGTAAATAGGACCTGGAAAAAATTCAGGCCCGTACGGGATTTGAACCCATGACCTCTGCGATACCGGTGCAGCGCTCTACCAATTGAGCTAACAAGCTCAGGTCCTATTTTTTTCCGAAAAGGAACCTTTTTTCCGAAAAGGCACCTTTTCAGGTCCTTTTTACAACTACTCGTTTCAGTAGTGTTCTTAGCTGCGAGGATCTCCTAATTTCATCTCTCCACCGCAGTGCAAATATGTGAAATTTTCACATATCTAAAATCTTCATTCACTTGGATGTTTATTTGTACCCAATTCATTGACCAGCTCCCAGTTGGCTTGTTAGCTCAATTCTTAGCTGCGAGGATCTCCTAATTTCAGTAACGAATTAGTTTTTTCAGGAGGCAAAATTGCATCATTTTACCAATCCTCCTCCTTGGACTCTGATGATGACAGACGCTCAGGTTTTCAAAAGAACAATCACTACTAATGACAACAGTGCTTCTCAAGACTTCTCTTACCAGGCTTTATTGCAAAAATTTAAATTTTGCAAAAATTTAAATTTTCAACAAAAATTGATTAGACCCATTTTTTCGGTAATCAATGGTGTACTATATTTCTTTTCATCATATTCTCCAAATTAACTCAGAGTTATTCCAGACATGCAGCTCACACACACTGTTAAATTAGTGGTGGGAGATTTCCCTTTTTATATGTTGTTCTTTTAGGAAGCTCAGGATTATGCAGATGGAAACAATATAGTTGAGATTTTGATGGAAGTGTCAGCACTAACAGGCGAAAATGTGGTAGACCTTTTCTCCAAAATAGGTAAGTAGAATTGACTATTCATTGATCTAAAGGGGTAAGCTTTAAAAGAAACTGTGGTGCTGTGTCGGTGGGAGAGTATAACAGGGTAATTAAGTATTATCAACTGAGCTGATGACGTAAATTGGCCAACGTAAAGAGTTTCAAAGCACACGTTTTGAGCGTCAGCCCTTGGTGGGAGCGATTGGAGGAGCTGTGGGTTGTGTATGTGTTTATACGCAGAAAATGATTGAGAGTGCTGATTTGAAAGATAAATTTTTGTTCTAGAATTTTGCAGCTTTTCGAACTGCCTAGATATAAGGAAAGGCCGCAAACTCTTAATCCCCACGGTATCAACGAGCGCCTTTTATTTAACTGGCCCTGGGGATTAAGAGTGCCGATTTGAAAGATGTTTCACCAATGTATAACAACTTTTTGCAAAAGTTTATACATTAGTGAAACATTGGAAGACGACTAGGTGACCGATTCCGAGAACACCATCGCGACGTAGAAAGAAGTGACAAGGACGCATCCGAACCAGTCGCCAGAGACTTTAATCTCCCTAACCATTCTGAGCAGCATATGGTAGTTTGCGGCCTTTCCCTACATGTAGGCAGTTCGGAAAGCCGCCAAACTCTAGAACAAAAATTTATCTTTCAAATCGGCACTCTTAATCCCCACGGTATCAGCGGGTGCTTTTCATTCAACTAATTTATTCTTGTTTTCTCGTCACCATATTCCCACCAATAGCGTAGCTCCATTTTCTGCAGATAAACAGACACAATCCACAATGCCTCCAATCGCTCTGACGAAAGGCTAACGCTCGAAACGTCAGCTTTAAAATTCTTCACGGTGGCTAATTTACGTTATTAACTTAGTTGATAATGCTAAATTACCCTATTCATTGATCTGTCTTACAAAGTGAAGGTAAAGTCTGCGCTTGAACCCATTATCATGTGAGGTACCAGAGCAGCTTGGGTGTAGGGCTCCAATCATTTCACCGCACCATCTTGCAACAAACTGCCTTATCAATTACACTGCTTTTTTAAGTAGATGTGTTTTGTCTTAATGTGTGTTTGGCAAATGATATGCTTTGCGTGCATTTCAACACTCTCCTTCTGGTTTTGTATAAAACCTACTTTGAGAGAGAATTCCCTAGTATGCGTCGGCCAGAGGCGTCTCAGGCGGAAGAAAATATTGAACGACTTATCATAACATAATTTAAAAGAGAATGCTTTGTAAATTATCACATACTCCACTCTTGTATAAAGCCAGACTTACTGATAACATGGAGCTCGGCCATGACATTGAATGAGAAGCATTGCCGAAAGCTTCAGAAATTCTACCAACGCCATTCCTGCCGAATGACCATTGTGGAACACTTTCCAGCACTCATTAATGGAAATGAGAACACTTTCAGTGGATAAGCCTTGACAGAAATCTCATTGTTTTTGCAGACAAATGTTTGTCAGTAATTTGGGTGACCTGTTGTTGCTTTTATACTCTTATGATAAAAAATTGTTGAGTATGGGTTTCTGACTAAAGACGAATCGAAGGGGTGACTGTGGGAAAATATTTGTTAAGATTGTATGTCTGTTGTGGCAGCGGTTGCTTTTATCAAACATTTGCTTGGATGGCTAGCGGTCATCCCCCCCCTCTTTCCCCCCCGCCCCCCCATTCCTGGAAAAAAGACAAAAAAATTAGAAATAGCAGAATTTTTTTTTATGTTTGCCAGAAGAAAAAACAAAGAAGTATAATGTTTTGTTCATGGTGTTATAACTAGGTTGCTCCTGTTATCTAAACCAGTTATATCAATTTGTCTGAGCTGTGTTTAGTTGTCTTAATGTGAAACTCCAGCACTTCTTTCCTATTAATAAAGGTTTCCAGGTATGGTTCGTCAGAAGAGCCTTTTTGTCTAATAGGTGTAGGCATTATTTAGGATATGGAGGGACAAAGCTGACAGGGAATTGTCATGTGGTGCTTAGTTTTTTTTCGAATCATTCGATTTTGTAGCGAAACGTTCAGCTGGAACCCAACACGAAGTTAAACAAAAGTTGGCTTTGAGAAGGAAAACTTGGAATCTGAGTGAGGGGAATTTGAACAGCGATGAGTTGGAGTTTCTCATAAACATTTTTATGTCGAGGCCTTTGTCACCTGCATATATCCAATCGCTGAATTTGAGCTACAACAATTTTACAAATCTACCTGGTCCTTATCTGTTCCCATTGGAGACCTTGACGTGCTTAGAAGTGAAAGACAACAGATTGTCCTTTCTGCCTACAAGTATGAGATGCTTGAAAGGACTTCAAGAGGTGGACTTGAGAAATAACCAACTGAAGAAACTTGATGTGGTTAGAGAACTGCCTAAACTTAGAAAACTATTTGTTGAAGGAAATCCGCTCTCACTAAAAGAGATCAGAAGTCTTATGAAGCATGTGGATACGACTACAAGAACGATCTTCGTAGACATTGCAGGTAGTGTTACATGTATATGTGGCAATAAATCTTTTCCATACTCGAGCCTGTCGTTCCGTCGTCGCGTAGAGATCCAAATTGGCGTATACAGTAGACTCTCGTTATTGAACACACCCACGAAGGGGGGGGGGGGGCGGCGGAGAGGAGGGTTGGGGGAAGCTTTCGCGTCCGTAAGAGCGAGGGTCTGTAAGAGCGGAGTACGAGAGAAAAAAATTGTTTTGTCTTGTAACATATGAGATAATATGTAACTACGCAAAAATAAAGTTTCTAACATGGCCTCACGAAGCGGAAAAAGATCTGGCCGCAAATTTTCATGTTCGCACCCAATTGGAGAATGATTTCTTTCTTTTCCTTTATAGTAATGTCGCTTCATAGTGTGTGAGTCAGGATTTTAGATGAAGTGTCCGCTATAGCAAGAGAAAAAAAACAAGTGAAATGTCGCGCGGGGGGTTATAAAAGTGTCCGCATTTCCGCAATAGCGAGAGTCTGTTATAGCGGGAGCATATTTCAGTCATTTCTTTGTGCGTTTCTCCGGGGGGATGCCTCTTGTCTGCAATGGTAGGGTGTCAGTAATAGCGAGGTGTCCGTAGGGCGAGAGTCGATTGTACACTTAAAAATGCAACCTTCGCTTACTCTTTTATTTATTATGATGATTGATGCTAATATGAATCGTTGCAAGCTTCGTCTGATAATCCCTTTGTGGGCATGTTTAATTCAAATTTGCCAACCAATATTTCTGGCTCTAGAGTCTCAGGGTGTGCACTTGAAAAAAGTTTAACCGTCGGAAGCAGGCTGGTTTTGTTGCTGAATGCAGTGTTCGTGTACTTCACAAATTTAGAAACCTTTTTCCAGACATTTAAATTTAAAAATGGTACAATAGAACCAGGCTTAAAGGCTCACTATACAAGAAAGATGAAAAATCCCGTCACTATTTTACGACAAGAAAAATGTTGAGAAAGTCTTATGTGACAGATTTAGCTGAAATTTTGAAAAAAATTATTTTCTCTTCTACCGAAAACATTTAATCTTCCAACAGTTGATACGACTTTCATGGTAGTTAATTTTAGTAATGTGCTCCTTGTATTACATGTATCACCCTCCACTTAACAATTGGTTCATACGTCAGCGTGCGTTCATCGAGATATGAAGCACGCGGGAAGTTTGTAGAGTACGAAAGATCCCAAGTGCTTCATATCTCGATGAACGCACAGCTGATGTATGAACCAATTGTCTTAAAACATTTTCAACCCGATGGTTTAAATGTTGTAAAAGGTTACTACTCCCTTTGCTACGCTTCAGCGCGTTGATAATTTTGTTTCGGGAAAACATTTCGCTACGCTGTAAATGATCTTGTCTTAGATTGGTCAAAAAACTCACAGGTGAATTCATGCGTGTAAATGAACTTTATTTTCTGATTGAATACAAAATTCTCTCATTCAAAAGAAAAACAAAGATGTTGTTTGTTGGCTGACGTCATGAGCGTGCACAGTGGGAATATGAAGCACGCTCACGCAATTGAATTTGATTAGACAAAGTTAATTACTACCTATGTCATAAAAGGTCATGATGTATCATAGAAATGTTCTTTGTTTCTCACTTTACTGTTCTACAATAGGCGATAAGTGCAATATTGCATTTTACTTTCCCCTCACTTGCAGCTGTAGCTCCTCCTGAAATTTTAGCGCAAGGACATTCCGCAAGACTGGTTTATGAAGAGGCCCTTAGAGATGGATTTGTGAATGTTTATCGCGGTCGCATAGTCTTGGTTGGCCAGGATCGTGCCGGTAAAACAAGTTTAAAGAAGACTCTCTTAGGTCTCCCATTTGACTTCAAGGAACAGAGTACGGCTGGGATCGAAATTGAGCCATCAAAGTTCGAAATTGAAGTTGAGCAAATTAAGAACTGGACTCCTAGTTGTGCGAACAAGTCAAGTTTGTCTGATTGTTCGGAATATACAACGGGTATGGCAAAACTGTTAGCGACAGAAAGGTATCACATGATTGTTCATGATGACAAGGAAGACTCGGAAATGAAATCAGTAGAGGCACAGCCTAAGGAAGAACGCAGAGTGGAGTCAGGAGATGAATTGCACACAAAACATGTTGTCGCCGATCAGGTCCGTTTACTATGTTTTTACTCTGAAACCCGACTTTTTATGAATGATCTCAAACGAATTCGCACATTTAATGCTCATTTCATTGTTTTGACATAACGAGATAGATCGACATCTACTGTGCAAATGAAGATGCATGAACAGTATTAATATTTCGTCTTATTTAAAAATGTTAGGCTTCCATGTACGAGGATACGGCCACAAAGTTTCCAGATAGATCCGGGCCATCAAGCGAATTTCATGAAGGAGATAATCCAAGCACAAAGTCCAAAATAGCTATCAACGCCACCGTACTTTCTAATGCCGTTGAAAAACAGGCTGATAAACTCTTAAAGAACATGATCGTTGAAGGTGTGGATGCTGATCGTGCATACATCGAGAAAGGATCCTCGATAACCGCAGATTTGTGGGATTTTGCGGATCAGCAAGTGTACTATGCTGCTCACTCGGTATTTCTTTCGTCAAGAGCTGTGTACATCGTAGTTCACAACCTTAGCAAGCCACTGAATGCCCGAGCTGAGCCATGTGCCAGACAGGGAACTTATGAAGTAACTTTTGAGAACCCAAACAATGAGACAAATCTAGAGAATTTGCTGTCGTGGCTCGTGACAGTTCATAATATGAGACCAACAGGAGAAGAAATGGTTGAAACGCCTAATGTGCTGCCCTATCTCCGACCTCCAGTGTTCATTGTTGGCACCCATGCTGACAAGCCATATGAAGATACTAAGGATGTTACATCCAAGATACTTCGTGAGATTTCTAGTAAGGAATATGGAAAACATGTGATCCGACCATTCTTCCACATTGATAACACTCAAAGAGACAAGTCATTTGCGCGGAAAATCTGGAATTTCTTTAAATTTCAAAGAAATGCTCAAGCAGGTAAATCATGTGTTTGGGTTCAACATGATGTGTTAATGAAGTTGGGTTTACTTTGATTTCTATCGCGAACAGACAAACGTATCGTTAGATAAAGTTGATTGGATTCACTGGAGATTTACCGGTTGCTTTTCCACATCTTATTGTTAGCATCCATTTGTCCCAATCTGGATATTTATCTACTTTTGATGTTGGCACCTTGTTAGTGCTTCGGTTATTCTTTTTAGTATGTATTTTCTCTATTTTCTTTTGTTGCTTTTTTTTATTAACCTGGATTGCCTATGTAAATACTATTGCGAATGCTTTCGTTGACCAAATTATCTTCAACTAGTGAAATTTATAATAAATTGCAATGATAGTGACTCAAAGTGCTGCAGCAGAAATAGACCTTTCCGAATACGAAACTGGGGATCATGATCTTAGTTGCAATCAAACTTGTATCGAAAGTCCAAGGAGAAATCTCTGCCCCACCGTGGCTTCTCTCAACAGTACTAATTGTTTCACACAATTTCTAATTGAAAGGTCAAGAAAGAGACATTGATGGCACTAGTGCCGATGGAATTCATGCTCTTCGAGCGAGAATCCTGGAAGTACTTCGACAGGAACCTTATATGGGAGAGAAGATACCAGTGAGGTAAAGTATGATGTGTAATGATATAAGCACAAGAGATGTTCAGCTCATTTTTTTTCTAACAATAGCTGTACTGAAACGTACGAGTGGCGTTCACAGCCGGTTCCGCTGCTTGTCGAGTTCGCTACGTTCGAGTTTGCCACATGTTTGCTACTTACATGCCGAATTCGCTACTTCATCCTACCATTCTATGCTCACACCATGAGCATAATTTACCAATTCCCACAAACGACTTACGGGAACTTTTGCGGCTCATACTTGAAGAAACTTCTTTCAAGTTCAACGAAAGATTATTCATACAAACACATGGCATCGCCATGGGAACTAACACACCAGCTGCTTTATCTGCTACTTTATGGCAGACCTAGAAAAACGACTGTTAATGGCTAGCCCCTCTAACCTTTGGTCTGGAACAGATTCATTGATGAAATTTTTCATTGTGGGACATTTCTATGAAAGAAGCTTACAATTTTGTTGACCTCGCCAATTCGTTCCACCCCACAGTCAGGTTTACTGTGAAACGTAACCTCGCAACAATCAAAAAAATCAACGAGGCGGTTAAAAGCAAACTAGAAGGAAACACACATGATCATGTGCACATGATCAGTTTAACTGACTCCTAAAAACGTCAATCACGCAATTGGGAGTATAAATTACAGATATTGCTTCTTGTTTACTGTTAAAAGAGAAATTAAAAATCTTAATTAACAGAGGCAGCGAATTCGGCATGTTATCAAGGCATATTCTAAAGTTACATTTAGAAATTTCCAAACTTTGCTACATGCAATTTGCTATCTGATGTATACCTTTCTGTTACTTAGACTAATTATAATTTTTTTATATTTCTAGATGGTTTAACTTCGAAAAGGTCATTGAAGCTTTGGTAGCTGAGAATGTATACCACTCAAATACTGTCCATCTTCAAACCTATGCCAAGGATGTATGTTTTATAGAAGACGATGAACAGTTTCACACCATGTTGAATTTCTATCACGACTTAGGTTTGACTGTGAAACACCGCAGTACAGTCATTCTGAAGGCACAGTGGTTAATCAGTCTATTCAAGAAGCTTATAACCATCCCAGCATTCAAAAAAGCGGTAGGAAAAGATAATCTTCTATGCATCTAGATGATTGCAGATCGTAGGCAGGATTTGTTACCATCCCCCAACTTGCGCTTGACGAAAAAATTTTAATTTAATTGACTGTTTGTCCGTTTTTTTTTCACGTTGTTTACACCCCTTACAACATTTTGAGTTTTCTCCATAACTTTCATGTGTCTCCCACTCTCCCTCACTTCAATATTGACAAAATGGTCACTAATTTATTACGACATCGTTTGAGGGTGGGGAGTTAAGGGGGAAATTGAATAAACTAATTAGAGATGAATAACAAGATTTTTCTTATTATGTTGACTCATTTCGGGAGGCTTGCCAACTACATTTTACCACTCATTGTACCCTTAGTAATGAGGAAAGGAGAGATGTTTTTGGTCCGCTGCAAATTAAATGGGGCATTTTTAAAGAAAAATTGGTAGATTGAACTTATTTCAAATAGGGAATTTGTGGTTTCAGGATCCTGTGCATTCCAAGTACTGGCTGCAACTCGAGACAAGTGGTGTCCTTACGATGGAGCTTGTTGATCACGTTTTTTCCCCTCTTATTGAGCAAGGCGTTATCAAGGAAGACATCTTGGACATGATGGAGCAGTTTTGTTTGATTGCCAAATACTCACCATCCCCGGCTGACGTTTATTACTTTGTGCCATGTCAACTGAGGTCCTCACCTGAAGAGCTTTGTAAAATGGAACCATCATCTACGGATCCTTGTCCTTTGTATCTTCATTTCCAAGAAGGCTTTGTTCCGCATGGTCTTTTTACTCGCCTTGTTTCAAAATCGGTTGCTTGGTGTGGTGCAAATGGATCGTTACAGCCTCCAAAACTCTACCAGAATGGTGCATGGTTCATTCTTGAAGAACGCGTCATACATGACATGATTATGATTTGCAAAAAGCAGTTCATAAAAATCCTCTTGAGACAAAGAATTAAGAGGAACGTAGTTGCAGTTTCTAATGCAACTTTGGTAGAAGTTGCTAGAAGTGTGCGATTGTTTATAGAGAGCACTTTAGAAAAGATGTCGCAGGAGTTCCCATACCTGAGCAGGATGCAGCATGAATTTTGTGTTGAATGCCCCTACTGTCAGCAAAGCGGTCGCAAGTGCGTAAACCACAACCAAGTGTCCTGTGGAGAAGAAGACTGCTTACACCTGCTTGAATTAAGACAAGGTCAGGATTTGATCTGCATGGAAAGCATGTCTAATAAAGTACTTACAGTTCCTGGACAAGAAAAATGGTTGTTGTACCAGGTATGAAGCATTCTTGGTATATCTTTATAAGTAGTAACAGAAACCAATTAAGAAGAGATTATGATGGCTGTTATGCTTAAGTTGTGCGATGGCAGTCGTATGAATCGGAATACCCAATTTAGAAAATATTTGTACAGATTGGGATATGATAGTGTCATAGATCTTAAAGTGATTCAGCAATGGAAATACTGTATGAAGTTGTATGTTTTGCAATTGCGTAACTAACTTTTTGGGTGATTCAAGACATGTTTGAACGCATTCAACCAGTTCGTTTCGTTCTGTCTGGTTTATACTTTCGTGAAGGGAAAGAAGAAGACAAATTTTCTTTAACAAAAGTAGTTTTTTTCAGTTAAAACGATTTTTATATATCGTACTTGGAAAATGACATACTTTTCCTGTATAATGATGTTTTGATGTCATCATCCAAAAGGATTTGGCTCCGTCAGTGACAAGAACCTCACAAGTTGCATCAGTACGTGGTCACCCAGCAAAGTGCGACAAAACTTTGAAAGTTACTCTTCTGGCCAGTGAGTGGAATTCATCAAGGGGGGGTTTGTCCACCATCAACAGACACCTTGGCATCCTTATGGCCAAACGTAGCGAGGTGCAAGTCACTCTCTTGGTCCCACAATTTGCTTGTTCTGAAGAAGAGAAGAGAGCTGCAGAAAGTCACAAGATTGTCATCAAAGAAGCAGAGAGACGTCCAGGCTATGACCCTCTTGACTGGTTGAGCTTCCCTCCGGAAGACCTGATAATTGACGTGGTTGTGGGTCATGGAGCCAAGTTAGGTAAGCAAGCCCAAATCATCAGGAAGTACCATAGTTGCCAGTGGGTACAAGTAGTGCATACTGCGCCTGAAGAGCTCGGAATGTTCAAAAACTATCCGAGAGCCATTGCCAGAGGAGAAGAGAAGACTACAGCCGAAGTAGATTTGTGTAAATTGGCAAATCTAGTTGTTCCGGTGGGACCCAAGTTGACGGAGGCCTACTCTGCCTATCTTCGCTCATGTGAAAAGCAGCAAGATATTATGTCGTTCACTCCTGGTACATTAAAAGAGTTTTCTACTCTAAATCAAGCCTCAGTTGACACTGAAAAGTTTAGGGTGTTGACTTTTGGTCGTGGTGACCCTGAGGACTTCGGTCTTAAAGGGTATGATATCGCTGCTAAAGCAGTGGTTGAGCTGAAAGACAACTCCTACCATTTGATCTTTGTGGGTGCACCTGATGACAAACAGGAGGCAGTTACGGAAAATTTGTTGCAGAATGGTATTTCTAAACGTCAGCTGACAGTGAGAAGGTTTTTGCAAAGCAAAGAGAAATTGAAAGATTGTTTTTGTGAAGTTGATCTCTGTATCATGCCATCCCGCACGGAAGGGTTCGGCTTAACCGCGTTGGAAGCCTTGTCAGCTGGTCTTCCCATTCTTGTAAGTGGAAACTCAGGTTTCGGAGACGCTCTGCGCTCTGTACCATCCGGCAAATCTTTTGTGGTTGATTCTGAGGACCCCAAGGTGTGGGCTGAGGCAATTGCGGTTGTCCGAAAGAAGAAGAGACCAGAGCGTCTTAAAGAGATTGAACGACTGAGAGCATCTTATGAGGAGCAGTTCAGCTGGAAGAAACAATGTGACCTTCTTGTTGATAAGATGTGGGACAAAGTTGATGGCGCAGGTATGTTGATGATTTTTCTATTTCTTTCCGTAGACTTGTCTTTGGTTGTGGTATTCCAAATTTATCCTGTCATTGACGTGAATACATCTTGTACCTCGAAGTAGGTTTTTATAATATAATATGAAAGAGAATTTGTAAATTTTGGTGTAAATCACCAATATTCGCCAAAAAGGAAATGGTTTGTACAAACTGATAAGAGTGAATAGGAAAAAGCAAAAGAAATGAACCTTTAAAACCACTTTTACCCATCCCAAGTTTCATGATCTTTTTTGATGTGAGTGTATTCCAAAAAGTTAATGTTTCAGTGGGACAAATGTAACATTTTGTCATAAGGTCAGGTCAAAAGTCATCTGCTCCGGTTATTTACAAGCAATTATTGCTTTCTTTGCGACATAATTACTTTTTTAACGAAAAAAAAGGAAAAACGTAGCAATGAAGAATGTTAAATGACAAGTCTAGAATATCACCCGCGACGTTTTATCCCAATACTGTTTCCCATTCTCAAATAAAAAGACAGTGTTTGGTAAATATATATCAAGTCATTGGCCTGTCTTCCGAAGGACTTCACTGAGAACTCCTCGTACTTTTTAATTTTTAAAGTCTTCCCCTGCAGCTAAAAGAAGAGCAATTTGTGTTCTCATGAAATATTTTTCCCTACATGATCCAGCTGATAAGGAAAGATCTCGTTCATTTGAGGGCACCGCCCTTCATAAAAAAGAGATCTGAGTACCCGATTGGATAAGTGTCGCTCTCACCCCTGATTTGGGCGGATATTTCTTCACTAACAGTGAGTTCGGGCCGAGTCAGATCATATACAAGTTTCACGCAGCTTGCCATGGCGATACCGATGGAGTTCTCAGTGGGTTAAAAAATATTCACGGTGAACTGAAAATTCTGTCTTTTATGTGATTTTTTCTTTGTCATAACTGAAACCTTCCCTTCCATCTACATTGTATGATTCAAGGAAATTAACCAAATATTATTT
Source organism: Pocillopora damicornis (assembly GCF_964200805.1). Classification (NCBI taxonomy): domain Eukaryota; kingdom Metazoa; phylum Cnidaria; class Anthozoa; order Scleractinia; family Pocilloporidae; genus Pocillopora; species Pocillopora damicornis. Next base: position 30,526,203 of record NC_142670.1, on the reverse strand, counting down.
TGGTTCTAGGGCTGCTTGAACGAACTATTCAGAATCTTCAGCGGATGCAACTCTGCGCAAGCACGGTTAACAACAGCACTACCTTGACAGAAGAGTTAACGACGATTGTATCAGATAAGGGCCTCAGAATTTCTGACAATCAAGGGTCAGGAAACTGTATGTTCCATGCCTTGTCAGAACAACTAGAAATCGTAAAAGGAATCAAAATCCAACATGGCCAGTTGAGACAGTCTTTAGTTCAGTACCTCATGGAAAACCCAAAACTGGTGAGTTGCTGTAATTCTCATAGATAAAAAGAACTAGAGGTTGATCAGTAGTTTTGGCTACTGTGTTTCTTTCTCTCTCCGTTACTTGAAGTGCTACTCGTCCTTGCAAGGATACTAGTCCCTTTCACACCAGATTTTTTCAAGCATTTTTTGAGGTTGGCCTGACAATTGTTCCAAAACTTTTCCGCTCGTGGAGAGAGGCACTTTGACAGTGAGGTGTCTTCTCCTAAAGCACGATAATAAAGTCACTTTAAATAGGATTTTGTCGAAAGCTGTTATAGTGGATTTCAGTACCTCAAGCGGTAGGCAACGTAGTCTCTGCTCACTTTCTCATCTAATTCAAATGGACTCTCTGGTAGAGTGTTGTACTTAGTTATGTAAGTCGCAAGCTTCGAAAAATATTTATTTCAGAATCAATTCAGCATCAATGAGCTACCGTCAGTTTAGCATGGCTCTGAATAAGGCGAAATGTGTTTTGAAGTCCTTCATACTAGTCTAAAAGATGTTCTTCCTACACAGAATGTTTTGGTTTTCTCTATTTATTGACTTAGTTTACATTTTACTCGCATAGTCGCATTTGTTTAAATTCTCATTTTTTAGAGTTGTGATGGTACCTATGAAAGGCTCAATGTTTAATTGTAATATGTTAATGGCGAGTCTGTCTGTCACTGAATGGGTCAGCGATCATATTGAGACGCAACCGCCGCTTCCCATTTAGATTCTTGTGGTGGGACAGTTAGGTGATGTTTGTTTTAGCTTTTGCTGTTTGCCCACCGCGTTGAAAGCGTTAAAAAGTTTTCACTGACGTTTCCACTGTAAAGAAGTTGTTTTTCGGGAGATTTCCTTGAATCATGCTCAACCCTTTTCGAATAGCTATTTGGTATTCAAATATTAATGGCTGTCTCTTCTTACAGCCGGATGGAACAGATCTGTTTCACTTTGTCTATGGCCATGAAACATGGGCTGATTACTTAGCATATATGGAACAAGATGGCGCTTGGGGTGATCACCTCATTCTCTGTACAGCAGCAAATCTCTTTAAAACGTGCATTCATGTGGTCAGCAGTCTAGACAATGATGTAGACATCAGGCCACATGATCCTGTTGATGAAAGCAAGCCACTAGTACTGGGACATATTCATGAGGTACACTATGTCAGTCTTCAACCCATACAAGGTAAGAAGGGAAAAGCGCACGTCACATGCCTTTCAATTTGATAGTGATGAAGATCGATTAACATCAGTAGCGAAATTCGAAAACCTTATGTTTCTTGCGGAAAGCACCAGCTGCGTCGAAGAGTTAATCCTGGAACTGTCCACGCTTCTCGAGTCACTACCATGGTTAGTTTGTTGATCTTTCTCAGAGATAACTGTAAGAATAAATTAAGCTGTCCACTTTCCTTCTGGTAAAACACACCAGTGTCTTTAGTGACTTGAAACCATTGCTACCGTTTCACGAGTTGTGCATGATCATAAAACAAACTACAAACAATACCTTTATTTTTTTCTTCTTCTTTTATATTCCCAGTGGTTTTTAGAAATTATAGCGGATTTACTTGAAGTGATCTTTTACAGTCTGTTTGAAAAGATGGCAACGGAAGAAAACGTCTGTAAGGCGAATGATGTATTCATTCATCTGGTTCTTAAATAATATTAAGAAATGCTATTTTTATTTAAACAAAAGTCACTTATTGGCGGGAGAACATTGTAAATCATACAAGCTTAAGTCAGAGGTATTCACGAATCACACTTGCTGAATGCACCTGAGGACCAGGGAAGGTATTTTTGCTAGAACACTTGCTTCCCACCATTGTGGTTGGGTTATATCCAGGACCTTGCTTCTCATGTCGGCTAAGGTTTTTGTTGATCCGCGCCTTTTCTCTCGGCGTTCTTCAACAGGTTGTCCCTGTTTTTTTTCTTATTAAATCAACATTCTGAATTCCAATCACTATGCGGAGAACCATTTCCTGGGAAATGTGAAATGTTTGTTCATTAATTTTGGTTTGTTTTTTTTTTGTTGCATTTACAGGCTGAAATAAAGTGTTTCGGCGCCTATGACTACAGACCAGGAAACATTTACGAAGAAAGAGGACGCAACCAGAGAAAACTGTGAAATTTTAGGAACTTCTCTCACGAAACTCTATTTTAAGCTGAAAAAGTAAGTTTTAGATGAAACATAGCTTTTTAGAGGTCGCAGGTGTTTCAGTTTGGATGAGCTTAAGTCACTGAATCGCTATCGAGTTTTCGTGGTTTGATTGAAATTTTGATATGGAATAATTCTTAACTGATTGTGAAAAGTAATCCCGTACTGCTTTGGTTTTCTTTATTTCGGTCTGTGATTGGTCTAGAAACTCCCACAACGTGTGAAACAAAGTACATGCCAAACAAAAGAGAATCGTGACTGGTCGTTTTCCCCAATTTTAGTTGTTGGCCTGTATTTCCTTTAAAACCTCATTGGCTAATAACGATGCAAAAGTTCGTTATTATTGGCTGTTGTAATTACTTTGATTTTTGCCGGTCAATTGAAAATTGCTCCGAGAAAAACAATGAATTGCGTATCTTTGTTCAGCAATTATGGAACATCACTCATCCAGGATATTCTTTTATCTTATTGGTGCCATTGTACTTTGGTGCCGCCGTTGTGTGTTGACTTTTACAAGCTGAAATTGACGGTGTGCTTTACATTGAAGTGCTTGGAGTGACTCACGGAATTTATTTTTTTGCTTATCATTTGCCTTTATTACATATTAAAAGAAAAACAAAGCTAATCTGCATAGATAATACATGGGAAGTATAAAATAGGAAAAGGAAAGGCGATGAAGTCTGGAAAAGCCATGAAGGCTTATAGGTGAGGCTCCCTCTTGAAATACCAGTTTAAGTTAAGCTAGAATTTAGAACGTAATTTAACAAGTGTAAAGTACGAATTACGGAAGTCATGGAACGCAGTACCATGGTGGTTGTCGATCACTTTTGCTATCAGCCTTGGAAAATAACTCCAATGCCCTGGGGAACCTTTCGAACTCCTCACCTTGAGAGACTTAAGGCAGGCAATGCTATCATGAGTATGATGTTTGAGTCTACTGCCATAATACTCTGTTTACTGTCTGTTATTATTTACTCAATTTATTTACTTATAAGGCGATTCCTTTTGAAACTTGCCAATGCAGTCTGCCATTTAGACCTCAGTTCCACTGGTGATTGAGTGGTTTTTCACAAGTGTGTCTCTTGCTATTGAAACACGTTATCAGAATGTGCCAGTTATGGCTGTTTGGCGAAGACATTGGAAGAGACATGTCTCAGTGGCATTGTTAATGCGATTCCAGTAGCTCTGTGGTCCAGTGGTAACCAGTTAGATGCTATATATTATCAATTTAGCAAGGATCTACCACCCATAAGATCTTTCCTGCAAAATCCCCCTTTCTTGAATTGGGAATGTTTGACAACCGAGTTTAAGACTACGTAGAAGTCTGCTAAGTATGCAACGTAGACTTTTAGTTAGATGCATTAAAGGATTTGCATGAAAATTTCCGATCGTTAATTCATCCCTTATCAAATAAAAATTCAATCGACCTTTGTCTTCATATACGTTTTTAAAAGCAAGCATTAAAATCTAGTATTTGTAGAGTATCACAGTTTCGTGCTGCACTCTACGTTAAAAAAAATAAATAGACTATGAAATACAGTAAAATAAAAAGATTAGAACATAGAAAGGTTTTCCTTTTGTTGTCTGTATTCTCCTACATTGTATTTTCCTTTCTCGACCATGAAACGCCCATAGAAGGAAATGTTCGGGGAATACTAAGTTCAAACTGGCTAAAACTTTAACTAAACTGAAACGGGAGAGTTTGGTTATATTTTCGAAGATAAATCAAATGTTCCTTGGAGCTATGTCTTAACTATTTGATTAAGTGGTGTCCTTAACTCCTTTATAGGTAATAAGTGTCCGACTTGGAATGTGCTTGTGTTAAAACGTATATCATCTTGATGAGAAGTATTTGATGTATTTTAATGTATTTGTATTCTGTGGAAATGGTACGTGAGAGTAGCCTTTACTTTTGAGAAGTTATTCAACCTATGCTCTTCAGTGCTATGACCAACGAGTTAAGAAATAGTCGCCGAGACTACAAACGTATTAAGCTGCAAGACAAAGTCCACCTCAGGGAGGTCAAGGAAAAACAAGAAAAAAAAGAACAAATTCCAGATGGCCGAACTACAAACATTAAAAAACAGGAAACAAGTTACAACAACAATGTAACATAACAGAATGTATATCGAGGTGAAGATATAGAGGTACAAAATTACAAGGACATAGAAATAATATAAAAAATCACTGAGATTATCGTAAAACTGAGAAAAGCGGACAAACAAACTGCTAATGCGTTAGACTTGGGTGCGTCGAAAATGGACTCGGAGAAGTACGATGGCCCACAAGGGACTCGCTGCAAAGAAAAACAAACGCTGCAAAGAAAAAACAATCGCTGCAAACAAACAAGTGAACGCTGCAAACAAAAAAAGTGAACGCTGCAAACAAAAAAGTGATCGCTGCAAACAAAAAGTGAACGCTGCAAACAAAAAAGTGATCGCTGCAAACAAAAAAGAACAGATCATGCGTGCGCATGATGCCCGAGGGACTGGATAGAGTTTTGCTCGTCTCCAGAGCCTACGAGTATTTCCCTCCATTTTTCAAACGTCCGTTCTCGTTGAAAAACTAATCAAAGAGTATTCGTAATGTTTTGTAGCCATTGTGGCATTGGGGATGCTCAAGAGAGTATCTGCGATAATTGTGTGGCAGAAAAAGATGTAAACGAAGTGATAAAGCGCTATTTTCATCGTGGCTATCCTTATGACGCTATTGTGGGTCTTCTCAAGAAACGAGAAGGACTTCAAATGTGTGTGCGAACACTGAAGAGACGTCTGAGATGTCTCGGGTTAAAAAGGAAGGGCAATGCAAAGATAATGGACGATTTAGAGATAAGAAATGTCATTCGTGAAGAAATGGAAGGCCCCGGAAGTTTATCAGGTTACAGAAGTATTTGGCACGCCCTGCGATTGCGGCACCATGTTCATGTTCCACGTAATTTGGTCGCAAAAATAATGAAGGAAATTGATCCTGATGGGGTAGAGGAGAGGAGATCTCGAAGGTTAAAGAGAAGAACGTTCAGCTCAAAAGGAGCCAATGCATCGTGGCATTTAAACGGTATTTGTTTTTTACTTCGTAAATCATAGTGGTGTATTGTAAATGTACATGTAGGAATGTAAAATCTTGCATCTAGCCTCATGCCTTTTCCACTTTAAGATTAGTTGGTTAGACGACTTATCTACTTAGATTTCTAATTTACAAATTTTATCTTTTTTAGGATATGACAAACTCAAACCTTATGGTTTCCCTATTCATGGTGCAGTGGATGGCTTCAGTAGAAGAATTTTATGGTTAGAAGTAACCCGGTCTAACAATGACCCTAAAGTAGTTGCAGCCTTCTACTTAAAACAAGTAAAGGAACTAGGTGGTTGCCCTTTGCTCCTGGTGACTGATTGTGGCTTAGAAAACGGTATTGCAGCTTCTATTCAGTGCATGTTTCCGGCGTACCAATGATCAAGATGAACTGGCAGGTGTGAAGTCTCATAGGTACTGCTCATCACCTGCAAATCAACGAATTGAAGGGTGGTGGTCCTTTTTCAGGCGAAATAGATCAAACTGGTGGATAAGCCTTTTCAAGGACATGGTTGATTATGGATTGCTTTGTGTGGGAAACACTCTTCATATGGAGTGCTTGTGGTTCTGTTTTTCAAAGCTTCTTCAGGATGACTTGAACAAAGTGAAAGATCATTGGAATAGTCACAAGATTTCCAAGTCTCCGTATAGTTCTGTTCATGGGGTACCAGATGTTATGTACTTCCTACCAGAATATAATAGACATGAAGAATGTCTAGTTTCTGTGCCAGAACAACTAGTAGAG